>NW_027228369.1:0-131489 GCF_037783145.1 Equus przewalskii
TCTGGGTGTGCTACTTTGCCCTAGAGCTGAAAGGCACAACGTGCAGGCTTCTTTCCAAAGGGCGAGTTGGGCCCCACAGCATCTTGCTTCCAGCTCTTTGGGAAGCTAAGAAACAACTCGCTCTGCACAGTGCTCTTACAGCCTACCGGGAACATGTCTTCCAAAGGCCTGTGAAACGCAGTTTCTTTGCAGGCCTGATCTGGCTGAAGTAGGACTTCTGCTCTGGGTGTGCTACTTTGCCCTAGAGCTGAAAGGCACAACGTGCAGGCTTCTTTCCAAAGGGCGAGTTGGGCCCCACAGCATCTTGCTTCCAGCTCTTTGGGAAGCTAAGAAACAACTCGCTCTGCACAGTGCTCTTACAGCCTACCGGGAACATGTCTTCCAAAGGCCTGTGAAACGCAGTTTCTTTGCAGGCCTGATCTGGCTGAAGTAGGACTTCTGCTCTGGGTGTGCTACTTTGCCCTAGAGCTGAAAGGCACAACGTGCAGGCTTCTTTCCAAAGGGCGAGTTGGGCCCCACAGCATCTTGCTTCCAGCTCTTTGGGAAGCTAAGAAACAACTCGCTCTGCACAGTGCTCTTACAGCCTACCGGGAACATGTCTTCCAAAGGCCTGTGAAACGCAGTTTCTTTGCAGGCCTGATCTGGCTGAAGTAGGACTTCTGCTCTGGGTGTGCTACTTTGCCCTAGAGCTGAAAGGCACAACGTGCAGGCTTCTTTCCAAAGGGCGAGTTGGGCCCCACAGCATCTTGCTTCCAGCTCTTTGGGAAGCTAAGAAACAACTCGCTCTGCACAGTGCTCTTACAGCCTACCGGGAACATGTCTTCCAAAGGCCTGTGAAACGCAGTTTCTTTGCAGGCCTGATCTGGCTGAAGTAGGACTTCTGCTCTGGGTGTGCTACTTTGCCCTAGAGCTGAAAGGCACAACGTGCAGGCTTCTTTCCAAAGGGCGAGTTGGGCCCCACAGCATCTTGCTTCCAGCTCTTTGGGAAGCTAAGAAACAACTCGCTCTGCACAGTGCTCTTACAGCCTAGTGGGAACATGTCTTCCAAAGGCCTGTGAAACGCAGTTTCTTTGCAGGCCTGATCTGGCTGAAGTAGGACTTCTGCTCTGGGTGTGCTACTTTGCCCTAGAGCTGAAAGGCACAACGTGCAGGCTTCTTTCCAAAGGGCGAGTTGGGCCCCACAGCATCTTGCTTCCAGCTCTTTGGGAAGCTAAGAAACAACTCGCTCTGCACAGTGCTCTTACAGCCTACCGGGAACATGTCTTCCAAAGGCCTGTGAAACGCAGTTTCTTTGCAGGCCTGATCTGGCTGAAGTAGGACTTCTGCTCTGGGTGTGCTACTTTGCCCTAGAGCTGAAAGGCACAACGTGCAGGCTTCTTTCCAAAGGGCGAGTTGGGCCCCACAGCATCTTGCTTCCAGCTCTTTGGGAAGCTAAGAAACAACTCGCTCTGCACAGTGCTCTTACAGCCTACCGGGAACATGTCTTCCAAAGGCCTGTGAAACGCAGTTTCTTTGCAGGCCTGATCTGGCTGAAGTAGGACTTCTGCTCTGGGTGTGCTACTTTGCCCTAGAGCTGAAAGGCACAACGTGCAGGCTTCTTTCCAAAGGGCGAGTTGGGCCCCACAGCATCTTGCTTCCAGCTCTTTGGGAAGCTAAGAAACAACTCGCTCTGCACAGTGCTCTTACAGCCTACCGGGAACATGTCTTCCAAAGGCCTGTGAAACGCAGTTTCTTTGCAGGCCTGATCTGGCTGAAGTAGGACTTCTGCTCTGGGTGTGCTACTTTGCCCTAGAGCTGAAAGGCACAACGTGCAGGCTTCTTTCCAAAGGGCGAGTTGGGCCCCACAGCATCTTGCTTCCAGCTCTTTGGGAAGCTAAGAAACAACTCGCTCTGCACAGTGCTCTTACAGCCTACCGGGAACATGTCTTCCAAAGGCCTGTGAAACGCAGTTTCTTTGCAGGCCTGATCTGGCTGAAGTAGGACTTCTGCTCTGGGTGTGCTACTTTGCCCTAGAGCTGAAAGGCACAACGTGCAGGCTTCTTTCCAAAGGGCGAGTTGGGCCCCACAGCATCTTGCTTCCAGCTCTTTGGGAAGCTAAGAAACAACTCGCTCTGCACAGTGCTCTTACAGCCTACCGGGAACATGTCTTCCAAAGGCCTGTGAAACGCAGTTTCTTTGCAGGCCTGATCTGGCTGAAGTAGGACTTCTGCTCTGGGTGTGCTACTTTGCCCTAGAGCTGAAAGGCACAACGTGCAGGCTTCTTTCCAAAGGGCGAGTTGGGCCCCACAGCATCTTGCTTCCAGCTCTTTGGGAAGCTAAGAAACAACTCGCTCTGCACAGTGCTCTTACAGCCTACCGGGAACATGTCTTCCAAAGGCCTGTGAAACGCAGTTTCTTTGCAGGCCTGATCTGGCTGAAGTAGGACTTCTGCTCTGGGTGTGCTACTTTGCCCTAGAGCTGAAAGGCACAACGTGCAGGCTTCTTTCCAAAGGGCGAGTTGGGCCCCACAGCATCTTGCTTCCAGCTCTTTGGGAAGCTAAGAAACAACTCGCTCTGCACAGTGCTCTTACAGCCTACCGGGAACATGTCTTCCAAAGGCCTGTGAAACGCAGTTTCTTTGCAGGCCTGATCTGGCTGAAGTAGGACTTCTGCTCTGGGTGTGCTACTTTGCCCTAGAGCTGAAAGGCACAACGTGCAGGCTTCTTTCCAAAGGGCGAGTTGGGCCCCACAGCATCTTGCTTCCAGCTCTTTGGGAAGCTAAGAAACAACTCGCTCTGCACAGTGCTCTTACAGCCTAGCGGGAACATGTCTTCCAAAGGCCTGTGAAACGCAGTTTCTTTGCAGGCCTGATCTGGCTGAAGTAGGACTTCTGCTCTGGGTGTGCTACTTTGCCCTAGAGCTGAAAGGCACAACGTGCAGGCTTCTTTCCAAAGGGCGAGTTGGGCCCCACAGCATCTTGCTTCCAGCTCTTTGGGAAGCTAAGAAACAACTCGCTCTGCACAGTGCTCTTACAGCCTACTGGGAACATGTCTTCCAAAGGCCTGTGAAACGCAGTTTCTTTGCAGGCCTGATCTGGCTGAAGTAGGACTTCTGCTCTGGGTGTGCTACTTTGCCCTAGAGCTGAAAGGCACAACGTGCAGGCTTCTTTCCAAAGGGCGAGTTGGGCCCCACAGCATCTTGCTTCCAGCTCTTTGGGAAGCTAAGAAACAACTCGCTCTGCACAGTGCTCTTACAGCCTACCGGGAACATGTCTTCCAAAGGCCTGTGAAACGCAGTTTCTTTGCAGGCCTGATCTGGCTGAAGTAGGACTTCTGCTCTGGGTGTGCTACTTTGCCCTAGAGCTGAAAGGCACAACGTGCAGGCTTCTTTCCAAAGGGCGAGTTGGGCCCCACAGCATCTTGCTTCCAGCTCTTTGGGAAGCTAAGAAACAACTCGCTCTGCACAGTGCTCTTACAGCCTACCGGGAACATGTCTTCCAAAGGCCTGTGAAACGCAGTTTCTTTGCAGGCCTGATCTGGCTGAAGTAGGACTTCTGCTCTGGGTGTGCTACTTTGCCCTAGAGCTGAAAGGCACAACGTGCAGGCTTCTTTCCAAAGGGCGAGTTGGGCCCCACAGCATCTTGCTTCCAGCTCTTTGGGAAGCTAAGAAACAACTCGCTCTGCACAGTGCTCTTACAGCCTACCGGGAACATGTCTTCCAAAGGCCTGTGAAACGCAGTTTCTTTGCAGGCCTGATCTGGCTGAAGTAGGACTTCTGCTCTGGGTGTGCTACTTTGCCCTAGAGCTGAAAGGCACAACGTGCAGGCTTCTTTCCAAAGGGCGAGTTGGGCCCCACAGCATCTTGCTTCCAGCTCTTTGGGAAGCTAAGAAACAACTCGCTCTGCACAGTGCTCTTACAGCCTACCGGGAACATGTCTTCCAAAGGCCTGTGAAACGCAGTTTCTTTGCAGGCCTGATCTGGCTGAAGTAGGACTTCTGCTCTGGGTGTGCTACTTTGCCCTAGAGCTGAAAGGCACAACGTGCAGGCTTCTTTCCAAAGGGCGAGTTGGGCCCCACAGCATCTTGCTTCCAGCTCTTTGGGAAGCTAAGAAACAACTCGCTCTGCACAGTGCTCTTACAGCCTACCGGGAACATGTCTTCCAAAGGCCTGTGAAACGCAGTTTCTTTGCAGGCCTGATCTGGCTGAAGTAGGACTTCTGCTCTGGGTGTGCTACTTTGCCCTAGAGCTGAAAGGCACAACGTGCAGGCTTCTTTCCAAAGGGCGAGTTGGGCCCCACAGCATCTTGCTTCCAGCTCTTTGGGAAGCTAAGAAACAACTCGCTCTGCACAGTGCTCTTACAGCCTACCGGGAACATCTCTTCCAAAGGCCTGTGAAACGCAGTTTCTTTGCAGGCCTGATCTGGCTGAAGTAGGACTTCTGCTCTGGGTGTGCTACTTTGCCCTAGAGCTGAAAGGCACAACGTGCAGGCTTCTTTCCAAAGGGCGAGTTGGGCCCCACAGCATCTTGCTTCCAGCTCTTTGGGAAGCTAAGAAACAACTCGCTCTGCACAGTGCTCTTACAGCCTACCGGGAACATGTCTTCCAAAGGCCTGTGAAACGCAGTTTCTTTGCAGGCCTGATCTGGCTGAAGTAGGACTTCTGCTCTGGGTGTGCTACTTTGCCCTAGAGCTGAAAGGCACAACGTGCAGGCTTCTTTCCAAAGGGCGAGTTGGGCCCCACAGCATCTTGCTTCCAGCTCTTTGGGAAGCTAAGAAACAACTCGCTCTGCACAGTGCTCTTACAGCCTACCGGGAACATGTCTTCCAAAGGCCTGTGAAACGCAGTTTCTTTGCAGGCCTGATCTGGCTGAAGTAGGACTTCTGCTCTGGGTGTGCTACTTTGCCCTAGAGCTGAAAGGCACAACGTGCAGGCTTCTTTCCAAAGGGCGAGTTGGGCCCCACAGCATCTTGCTTCCAGCTCTTTGGGAAGCTAAGAAACAACTCGCTCTGCACAGTGCTCTTACAGCCTACCGGGAACATCTCTTCCAAAGGCCTGTGAAACGCAGTTTCTTTGCAGGCCTGATCTGGCTGAAGTAGGACTTCTGCTCTGGGTGTGCTACTTTGCCCTAGAGCTGAAAGGCACAACGTGCAGGCTTCTTTCCAAAGGGCGAGTTGGGCCCCACAGCATCTTGCTTCCAGCTCTTTGGGAAGCTAAGAAACAACTCGCTCTGCACAGTGCTCTTACAGCCTACTGGGAACATCTCTTCCAAAGGCCTGTGAAACGCAGTTTCTTTGCAGGCCTGATCTGGCTGAAGTAGGACTTCTGCTCTGGGTGTGCTACTTTGCCCTAGAGCTGAAAGGCACAACGTGCAGGCTTCTTTCCAAAGGGCGAGTTGGGCCCCACAGCATCTTGCTTCCAGCTCTTTGGGAAGCTAAGAAACAACTCGCTCTGCACAGTGCTCTTACAGCCTAGTGGGAACATGTCTTCCAAAGGCCTGTGAAACGCAGTTTCTTTGCAGGCCTGATCTGGCTGAAGTAGGACTTCTGCTCTGGGTGTGCTACTTTGCCCTAGAGCTGAAAGGCACAACGTGCAGGCTTCTTTCCAAAGGGCGAGTTGGGCCCCACAGCATCTTGCTTCCAGCTCTTTGGGAAGCTAAGAAACAACTCGCTCTGCACAGTGCTCTTACAGCCTACCGGGAACATCTCTTCCAAAGGCCTGTGAAACGCAGTTTCTTTGCAGGCCTGATCTGGCTGAAGTAGGACTTCTGCTCTGGGTGTGCTACTTTGCCCTAGAGCTGAAAGGCACAACGTGCAGGCTTCTTTCCAAAGGGCGAGTTGGGCCCCACAGCATCTTGCTTCCAGCTCTTTGGGAAGCTAAGAAACAACTCGCTCTGCACAGTGCTCTTACAGCCTACCGGGAACATGTCTTCCAAAGGCCTGTGAAACGCAGTTTCTTTGCAGGCCTGATCTGGCTGAAGTAGGACTTCTGCTCTGGGTGTGCTACTTTGCCCTAGAGCTGAAAGGCACAACGTGCAGGCTTCTTTCCAAAGGGCGAGTTGGGCCCCACAGCATCTTGCTTCCAGCTCTTTGGGAAGCTAAGAAACAACTCGCTCTGCACAGTGCTCTTACAGCCTACCGGGAACATGTCTTCCAAAGGCCTGTGAAACGCAGTTTCTTTGCAGGCCTGATCTGGCTGAAGTAGGACTTCTGCTCTGGGTGTGCTACTTTGCCCTAGAGCTGAAAGGCACAACGTGCAGGCTTCTTTCCAAAGGGCGAGTTGGGCCCCACAGCATCTTGCTTCCAGCTCTTTGGGAAGCTAAGAAACAACTCGCTCTGCACAGTGCTCTTACAGCCTAGTGGGAACATGTCTTCCAAAGGCCTGTGAAACGCAGTTTCTTTGCAGGCCTGATCTGGCTGAAGTAGGACTTCTGCTCTGGGTGTGCTACTTTGCCCTAGAGCTGAAAGGCACAACGTGCAGGCTTCTTTCCAAAGGGCGAGTTGGGCCCCACAGCATCTTGCTTCCAGCTCTTTGGGAAGCTAAGAAACAACTCGCTCTGCACAGTGCTCTTACAGCCTACCGGGAACATCTCTTCCAAAGGCCTGTGAAACGCAGTTTCTTTGCAGGCCTGATCTGGCTGAAGTAGGACTTCTGCTCTGGGTGTGCTACTTTGCCCTAGAGCTGAAAGGCACAACGTGCAGGCTTCTTTCCAAAGGGCGAGTTGGGCCCCACAGCATCTTGCTTCCAGCTCTTTGGGAAGCTAAGAAACAACTCGCTCTGCACAGTGCTCTTACAGCCTACCGGGAACATCTCTTCCAAAGGCCTGTGAAACGCAGTTTCTTTGCAGGCCTGATCTGGCTGAAGTAGGACTTCTGCTCTGGGTGTGCTACTTTGCCCTAGAGCTGAAAGGCACAACGTGCAGGCTTCTTTCCAAAGGGCGAGTTGGGCCCCACAGCATCTTGCTTCCAGCTCTTTGGGAAGCTAAGAAACAACTCGCTCTGCACAGTGCTCTTACAGCCTACCGGGAACATCTCTTCCAAAGGCCTGTGAAACGCAGTTTCTTTGCAGGCCTGATCTGGCTGAAGTAGGACTTCTGCTCTGGGTGTGCTACTTTGCCCTAGAGCTGAAAGGCACAACGTGCAGGCTTCTTTCCAAAGGGCGAGTTGGGCCCCACAGCATCTTGCTTCCAGCTCTTTGGGAAGCTAAGAAACAACTCGCTCTGCACAGTGCTCTTACAGCCTACCGGGAACATGTCTTCCAAAGGCCTGTGAAACGCAGTTTCTTTGCAGGCCTGATCTGGCTGAAGTAGGACTTCTGCTCTGGGTGTGCTACTTTGCCCTAGAGCTGAAAGGCACAACGTGCAGGCTTCTTTCCAAAGGGCGAGTTGGGCCCCACAGCATCTTGCTTCCAGCTCTTTGGGAAGCTAAGAAACAACTCGCTCTGCACAGTGCTCTTACAGCCTACTGGGAACATCTCTTCCAAAGGCCTGTGAAACGCAGTTTCTTTGCAGGCCTGATCTGGCTGAAGTAGGACTTCTGCTCTGGGTGTGCTACTTTGCCCTAGAGCTGAAAGGCACAACGTGCAGGCTTCTTTCCAAAGGGCGAGTTGGGCCCCACAGCATCTTGCTTCCAGCTCTTTGGGAAGCTAAGAAACAACTCGCTCTGCACAGTGCTCTTACAGCCTACCGGGAACATCTCTTCCAAAGGCCTGTGAAACGCAGTTTCTTTGCAGGCCTGATCTGGCTGAAGTAGGACTTCTGCTCTGGGTGTGCTACTTTGCCCTAGAGCTGAAAGGCACAACGTGCAGGCTTCTTTCCAAAGGGCGAGTTGGGCCCCACAGCATCTTGCTTCCAGCTCTTTGGGAAGCTAAGAAACAACTCGCTCTGCACAGTGCTCTTACAGCCTACCGGGAACATCTCTTCCAAAGGCCTGTGAAACGCAGTTTCTTTGCAGGCCTGATCTGGCTGAAGTAGGACTTCTGCTCTGGGTGTGCTACTTTGCCCTAGAGCTGAAAGGCACAACGTGCAGGCTTCTTTCCAAAGGGCGAGTTGGGCCCCACAGCATCTTGCTTCCAGCTCTTTGGGAAGCTAAGAAACAACTCGCTCTGCACAGTGCTCTTACAGCCTACTGGGAACATCTCTTCCAAAGGCCTGTGAAACGCAGTTTCTTTGCAGGCCTGATCTGGCTGAAGTAGGACTTCTGCTCTGGGTGTGCTACTTTGCCCTAGAGCTGAAAGGCACAACGTGCAGGCTTCTTTCCAAAGGGCGAGTTGGGCCCCACAGCATCTTGCTTCCAGCTCTTTGGGAAGCTAAGAAACAACTCGCTCTGCACAGTGCTCTTACAGCCTAGCGGGAACATGTCTTCCAAAGGCCTGTGAAACGCAGTTTCTTTGCAGGCCTGATCTGGCTGAAGTAGGACTTCTGCTCTGGGTGTGCTACTTTGCCCTAGAGCTGAAAGGCACAACGTGCAGGCTTCTTTCCAAAGGGCGAGTTGGGCCCCACAGCATCTTGCTTCCAGCTCTTTGGGAAGCTAAGAAACAACTCGCTCTGCACAGTGCTCTTACAGCCTACTGGGAACATGTCTTCCAAAGGCCTGTGAAACGCAGTTTCTTTGCAGGCCTGATCTGGCTGAAGTAGGACTTCTGCTCTGGGTGTGCTACTTTGCCCTAGAGCTGAAAGGCACAACGTGCAGGCTTCTTTCCAAAGGGCGAGTTGGGCCCCACAGCATCTTGCTTCCAGCTCTTTGGGAAGCTAAGAAACAACTCGCTCTGCACAGTGCTCTTACAGCCTACTGGGAACATCTCTTCCAAAGGCCTGTGAAACGCAGTTTCTTTGCAGGCCTGATCTGGCTGAAGTAGGACTTCTGCTCTGGGTGTGCTACTTTGCCCTAGAGCTGAAAGGCACAACGTGCAGGCTTCTTTCCAAAGGGCGAGTTGGGCCCCACAGCATCTTGCTTCCAGCTCTTTGGGAAGCTAAGAAACAACTCGCTCTGCACAGTGCTCTTACAGCCTACCGGGAACATGTCTTCCAAAGGCCTGTGAAACGCAGTTTCTTTGCAGGCCTGATCTGGCTGAAGTAGGACTTCTGCTCTGGGTGTGCTACTTTGCCCTAGAGCTGAAAGGCACAACGTGCAGGCTTCTTTCCAAAGGGCGAGTTGGGCCCCACAGCATCTTGCTTCCAGCTCTTTGGGAAGCTAAGAAACAACTCGCTCTGCACAGTGCTCTTACAGCCTACCGGGAACATGTCTTCCAAAGGCCTGTGAAACGCAGTTTCTTTGCAGGCCTGATCTGGCTGAAGTAGGACTTCTGCTCTGGGTGTGCTACTTTGCCCTAGAGCTGAAAGGCACAACGTGCAGGCTTCTTTCCAAAGGGCGAGTTGGGCCCCACAGCATCTTGCTTCCAGCTCTTTGGGAAGCTAAGAAACAACTCGCTCTGCACAGTGCTCTTACAGCCTAGTGGGAACATCTCTTCCAAAGGCCTGTGAAACGCAGTTTCTTTGCAGGCCTGATCTGGCTGAAGTAGGACTTCTGCTCTGGGTGTGCTACTTTGCCCTAGAGCTGAAAGGCACAACGTGCAGGCTTCTTTCCAAAGGGCGAGTTGGGCCCCACAGCATCTTGCTTCCAGCTCTTTGGGAAGCTAAGAAACAACTCGCTCTGCACAGTGCTCTTACAGCCTACCGGGAACATGTCTTCCAAAGGCCTGTGAAACGCAGTTTCTTTGCAGGCCTGATCTGGCTGAAGTAGGACTTCTGCTCTGGGTGTGCTACTTTGCCCTAGAGCTGAAAGGCACAACGTGCAGGCTTCTTTCCAAAGGGCGAGTTGGGCCCCACAGCATCTTGCTTCCAGCTCTTTGGGAAGCTAAGAAACAACTCGCTCTGCACAGTGCTCTTACAGCCTACCGGGAACATCTCTTCCAAAGGCCTGTGAAACGCAGTTTCTTTGCAGGCCTGATCTGGCTGAAGTAGGACTTCTGCTCTGGGTGTGCTACTTTGCCCTAGAGCTGAAAGGCACAACGTGCAGGCTTCTTTCCAAAGGGCGAGTTGGGCCCCACAGCATCTTGCTTCCAGCTCTTTGGGAAGCTAAGAAACAACTCGCTCTGCACAGTGCTCTTACAGCCTACCGGGAACATCTCTTCCAAAGGCCTGTGAAACGCAGTTTCTTTGCAGGCCTGATCTGGCTGAAGTAGGACTTCTGCTCTGGGTGTGCTACTTTGCCCTAGAGCTGAAAGGCACAACGTGCAGGCTTCTTTCCAAAGGGCGAGTTGGGCCCCACAGCATCTTGCTTCCAGCTCTTTGGGAAGCTAAGAAACAACTCGCTCTGCACAGTGCTCTTACAGCCTACTGGGAACATGTCTTCCAAAGGCCTGTGAAACGCAGTTTCTTTGCAGGCCTGATCTGGCTGAAGTAGGACTTCTGCTCTGGGTGTGCTACTTTGCCCTAGAGCTGAAAGGCACAACGTGCAGGCTTCTTTCCAAAGGGCGAGTTGGGCCCCACAGCATCTTGCTTCCAGCTCTTTGGGAAGCTAAGAAACAACTCGCTCTGCACAGTGCTCTTACAGCCTACCGGGAACATCTCTTCCAAAGGCCTGTGAAACGCAGTTTCTTTGCAGGCCTGATCTGGCTGAAGTAGGACTTCTGCTCTGGGTGTGCTACTTTGCCCTAGAGCTGAAAGGCACAACGTGCAGGCTTCTTTCCAAAGGGCGAGTTGGGCCCCACAGCATCTTGCTTCCAGCTCTTTGGGAAGCTAAGAAACAACTCGCTCTGCACAGTGCTCTTACAGCCTACCGGGAACATGTCTTCCAAAGGCCTGTGAAACGCAGTTTCTTTGCAGGCCTGATCTGGCTGAAGTAGGACTTCTGCTCTGGGTGTGCTACTTTGCCCTAGAGCTGAAAGGCACAACGTGCAGGCTTCTTTCCAAAGGGCGAGTTGGGCCCCACAGCATCTTGCTTCCAGCTCTTTGGGAAGCTAAGAAACAACTCGCTCTGCACAGTGCTCTTACAGCCTACCGGGAACATCTCTTCCAAAGGCCTGTGAAACGCAGTTTCTTTGCAGGCCTGATCTGGCTGAAGTAGGACTTCTGCTCTGGGTGTGCTACTTTGCCCTAGAGCTGAAAGGCACAACGTGCAGGCTTCTTTCCAAAGGGCGAGTTGGGCCCCACAGCATCTTGCTTCCAGCTCTTTGGGAAGCTAAGAAACAACTCGCTCTGCACAGTGCTCTTACAGCCTACCGGGAACATCTCTTCCAAAGGCCTGTGAAACGCAGTTTCTTTGCAGGCCTGATCTGGCTGAAGTAGGACTTCTGCTCTGGGTGTGCTACTTTGCCCTAGAGCTGAAAGGCACAACGTGCAGGCTTCTTTCCAAAGGGCGAGTTGGGCCCCACAGCATCTTGCTTCCAGCTCTTTGGGAAGCTAAGAAACAACTCGCTCTGCACAGTGCTCTTACAGCCTACCGGGAACATCTCTTCCAAAGGCCTGTGAAACGCAGTTTCTTTGCAGGCCTGATCTGGCTGAAGTAGGACTTCTGCTCTGGGTGTGCTACTTTGCCCTAGAGCTGAAAGGCACAACGTGCAGGCTTCTTTCCAAAGGGCGAGTTGGGCCCCAAAGCATCTTGCTTCCAGCTCTTTGGAAGCTAAGAAACAACTCGCTCTGCACTCCTCTCTTACAGCCATCCTGGAACATCTCCTGCAAATGCCTGTGGAACGCAGTTTCTTTGCAGGCCTGATCTGGCAGAAGTAGAACTTCTGCTCTGGGTGTGCTACATTGCCCTAGAGCTGAAAGGCACAACGTGCAGGCTTCTTTCCAAAGGGCGAGTTGGGCCCCACAGCATCTTGCTTCCAGCTCTTTGGGAAGCTAAGAAACAACTCGCTCTGCACAGTGCTCTTACAGCCTACCGGGAACATCTCTTCCAAAGGCCTGTGAAACGCAGTTTCTTTGCAGGCCTGATCTGGCTGAAGTAGGACTTCTGCTCTGGGTGTGCTACTTTGCCCTAGAGCTGAAAGGCACAACGTGCAGGCTTCTTTCCAAAGGGCGAGTTGGGCCCCACAGCATCTTGCTTCCAGCTCTTTGGGAAGCTAAGAAACAACTCGCTCTGCACAGTGCTCTTACAGCCTACCGGGAACATCTCTTCCAAAGGCCTGTGAAACGCAGTTTCTTTGCAGGCCTGATCTGGCTGAAGTAGGACTTCTGCTCTGGGTGTGCTACTTTGCCCTAGAGCTGAAAGGCACAACGTGCAGGCTTCTTTCCAAAGGGCGAGTTGGGCCCCACAGCATCTTGCTTCCAGCTCTTTGGGAAGCTAAGAAACAACTCGCTCTGCACAGTGCTCTTACAGCCTACCGGGAACATCTCTTCCAAAGGCCTGTGAAACGCAGTTTCTTTGCAGGCCTGATCTGGCTGAAGTAGGACTTCTGCTCTGGGTGTGCTACTTTGCCCTAGAGCTGAAAGGCACAACGTGCAGGCTTCTTTCCAAAGGGCGAGTTGGGCCCCACAGCATCTTGCTTCCAGCTCTTTGGGAAGCTAAGAAACAACTCGCTCTGCACAGTGCTCTTACAGCCTACCGGGAACATGTCTTCCAAAGGCCTGTGAAACGCAGTTTCTTTGCAGGCCTGATCTGGCTGAAGTAGGACTTCTGCTCTGGGTGTGCTACTTTGCCCTAGAGCTGAAAGGCACAACGTGCAGGCTTCTTTCCAAAGGGCGAGTTGGGCCCCACAGCATCTTGCTTCCAGCTCTTTGGGAAGCTAAGAAACAACTCGCTCTGCACAGTGCTCTTACAGCCTACCGGGAACATCTCTTCCAAAGGCCTGTGAAACGCAGTTTCTTTGCAGGCCTGATCTGGCTGAAGTAGGACTTCTGCTCTGGGTGTGCTACTTTGCCCTAGAGCTGAAAGGCACAACGTGCAGGCTTCTTTCCAAAGGGCGAGTTGGGCCCCACAGCATCTTGCTTCCAGCTCTTTGGGAAGCTAAGAAACAACTCGCTCTGCACAGTGCTCTTACAGCCTACCGGGAACATGTCTTCCAAAGGCCTGTGAAACGCAGTTTCTTTGCAGGCCTGATCTGGCTGAAGTAGGACTTCTGCTCTGGGTGTGCTACTTTGCCCTAGAGCTGAAAGGCACAACGTGCAGGCTTCTTTCCAAAGGGCGAGTTGGGCCCCACAGCATCTTGCTTCCAGCTCTTTGGGAAGCTAAGAAACAACTCGCTCTGCACAGTGCTCTTACAGCCTACCGGGAACATGTCTTCCAAAGGCCTGTGAAACGCAGTTTCTTTGCAGGCCTGATCTGGCTGAAGTAGGACTTCTGCTCTGGGTGTGCTACTTTGCCCTAGAGCTGAAAGGCACAACGTGCAGGCTTCTTTCCAAAGGGCGAGTTGGGCCCCACAGCATCTTGCTTCCAGCTCTTTGGGAAGCTAAGAAACAACTCGCTCTGCACAGTGCTCTTACAGCCTAGTGGGAACATGTCTTCCAAAGGCCTGTGAAACGCAGTTTCTTTGCAGGCCTGATCTGGCTGAAGTAGGACTTCTGCTCTGGGTGTGCTACTTTGCCCTAGAGCTGAAAGGCACAACGTGCAGGCTTCTTTCCAAAGGGCGAGTTGGGCCCCACAGCATCTTGCTTCCAGCTCTTTGGGAAGCTAAGAAACAACTCGCTCTGCACAGTGCTCTTACAGCCTAGTGGGAACATGTCTTCCAAAGGCCTGTGAAACGCAGTTTCTTTGCAGGCCTGATCTGGCTGAAGTAGGACTTCTGCTCTGGGTGTGCTACTTTGCCCTAGAGCTGAAAGGCACAACGTGCAGGCTTCTTTCCAAAGGGCGAGTTGGGCCCCACAGCATCTTGCTTCCAGCTCTTTGGGAAGCTAAGAAACAACTCGCTCTGCACAGTGCTCTTACAGCCTACCGGGAACATGTCTTCCAAAGGCCTGTGAAACGCAGTTTCTTTGCAGGCCTGATCTGGCTGAAGTAGGACTTCTGCTCTGGGTGTGCTACTTTGCCCTAGAGCTGAAAGGCACAAC
This sequence comes from Equus przewalskii, assembly GCF_037783145.1. Taxonomy (NCBI): domain Eukaryota; kingdom Metazoa; phylum Chordata; class Mammalia; order Perissodactyla; family Equidae; genus Equus; species Equus przewalskii. The sequence continues at coordinate 13,963 of NW_027228369.1, forward strand.
GTGCAGGCTTCTTTCCAAAGGGCGAGTTGGGCCCCACAGCATCTTGCTTCCAGCTCTTTGGGAAGCTAAGAAACAACTCGCTCTGCACAGTGCTCTTACAGCCTACTGGGAACATGTCTTCCAAAGGCCTGTGAAACGCAGTTTCTTTGCAGGCCTGATCTGGCTGAAGTAGGACTTCTGCTCTGGGTGTGCTACTTTGCCCTAGAGCTGAAAGGCACAACGTGCAGGCTTCTTTCCAAAGGGCGAGTTGGGCCCCACAGCATCTTGCTTCCAGCTCTTTGGGAAGCTAAGAAACAACTCGCTCTGCACAGTGCTCTTACAGCCTACCGGGAACATGTCTTCCAAAGGCCTGTGAAACGCAGTTTCTTTGCAGGCCTGATCTGGCTGAAGTAGGACTTCTGCTCTGGGTGTGCTACTTTGCCCTAGAGCTGAAAGGCACAACGTGCAGGCTTCTTTCCAAAGGGCGAGTTGGGCCCCACAGCATCTTGCTTCCAGCTCTTTGGGAAGCTAAGAAACAACTCGCTCTGCACAGTGCTCTTACAGCCTAGTGGGAACATGTCTTCCAAAGGCCTGTGAAACGCAGTTTCTTTGCAGGCCTGATCTGGCTGAAGTAGGACTTCTGCTCTGGGTGTGCTACTTTGCCCTAGAGCTGAAAGGCACAACGTGCAGGCTTCTTTCCAAAGGGCGAGTTGGGCCCCACAGCATCTTGCTTCCAGCTCTTTGGGAAGCTAAGAAACAACTCGCTCTGCACAGTGCTCTTACAGCCTACCGGGAACATCTCTTCCAAAGGCCTGTGAAACGCAGTTTCTTTGCAGGCCTGATCTGGCTGAAGTAGGACTTCTGCTCTGGGTGTGCTACTTTGCCCTAGAGCTGAAAGGCACAACGTGCAGGCTTCTTTCCAAAGGGCGAGTTGGGCCCCACAGCATCTTGCTTCCAGCTCTTTGGGAAGCTAAGAAACAACTCGCTCTGCACAGTGCTCTTACAGCCTAGTGGGAACATGTCTTCCAAAGGCCTGTGAAACGCAGTTTCTTTGCAGGCCTGATCTGGCTGAAGTAGGACTTCTGCTCTGGGTGTGCTACTTTGCCCTAGAGCTGAAAGGCACAACGTGCAGGCTTCTTTCCAAAGGGCGAGTTGGGCCCCACAGCATCTTGCTTCCAGCTCTTTGGGAAGCTAAGAAACAACTCGCTCTGCACAGTGCTCTTACAGCCTACCGGGAACATCTCTTCCAAAGGCCTGTGAAACGCAGTTTCTTTGCAGGCCTGATCTGGCTGAAGTAGGACTTCTGCTCTGGGTGTGCTACTTTGCCCTAGAGCTGAAAGGCACAACGTGCAGGCTTCTTTCCAAAGGGCGAGTTGGGCCCCACAGCATCTTGCTTCCAGCTCTTTGGGAAGCTAAGAAACAACTCGCTCTGCACAGTGCTCTTACAGCCTACCGGGAACATCTCTTCCAAAGGCCTGTGAAACGCAGTTTCTTTGCAGGCCTGATCTGGCTGAAGTAGGACTTCTGCTCTGGGTGTGCTACTTTGCCCTAGAGCTGAAAGGCACAACGTGCAGGCTTCTTTCCAAAGGGCGAGTTGGGCCCCACAGCATCTTGCTTCCAGCTCTTTGGGAAGCTAAGAAACAACTCGCTCTGCACAGTGCTCTTACAGCCTAGTGGGAACATGTCTTCCAAAGGCCTGTGAAACGCAGTTTCTTTGCAGGCCTGATCTGGCTGAAGTAGGACTTCTGCTCTGGGTGTGCTACTTTGCCCTAGAGCTGAAAGGCACAACGTGCAGGCTTCTTTCCAAAGGGCGAGTTGGGCCCCACAGCATCTTGCTTCCAGCTCTTTGGGAAGCTAAGAAACAACTCGCTCTGCACAGTGCTCTTACAGCCTACTGGGAACATGTCTTCCAAAGGCCTGTGAAACGCAGTTTCTTTGCAGGCCTGATCTGGCTGAAGTAGGACTTCTGCTCTGGGTGTGCTACTTTGCCCTAGAGCTGAAAGGCACAACGTGCAGGCTTCTTTCCAAAGGGCGAGTTGGGCCCCACAGCATCTTGCTTCCAGCTCTTTGGGAAGCTAAGAAACAACTCGCTCTGCACAGTGCTCTTACAGCCTACTGGGAACATGTCTTCCAAAGGCCTGTGAAACGCAGTTTCTTTGCAGGCCTGATCTGGCTGAAGTAGGACTTCTGCTCTGGGTGTGCTACTTTGCCCTAGAGCTGAAAGGCACAACGTGCAGGCTTCTTTCCAAAGGGCGAGTTGGGCCCCACAGCATCTTGCTTCCAGCTCTTTGGGAAGCTAAGAAACAACTCGCTCTGCACAGTGCTCTTACAGCCTACCGGGAACATGTCTTCCAAAGGCCTGTGAAACGCAGTTTCTTTGCAGGCCTGATCTGGCTGAAGTAGGACTTCTGCTCTGGGTGTGCTACTTTGCCCTAGAGCTGAAAGGCACAACGTGCAGGCTTCTTTCCAAAGGGCGAGTTGGGCCCCACAGCATCTTGCTTCCAGCTCTTTGGGAAGCTAAGAAACAACTCGCTCTGCACAGTGCTCTTACAGCCTACCGGGAACATCTCTTCCAAAGGCCTGTGAAACGCAGTTTCTTTGCAGGCCTGATCTGGCTGAAGTAGGACTTCTGCTCTGGGTGTGCTACTTTGCCCTAGAGCTGAAAGGCACAACGTGCAGGCTTCTTTCCAAAGGGCGAGTTGGGCCCCACAGCATCTTGCTTCCAGCTCTTTGGGAAGCTAAGAAACAACTCGCTCTGCACAGTGCTCTTACAGCCTACCGGGAACATCTCTTCCAAAGGCCTGTGAAACGCAGTTTCTTTGCAGGCCTGATCTGGCTGAAGTAGGACTTCTGCTCTGGGTGTGCTACTTTGCCCTAGAGCTGAAAGGCACAACGTGCAGGCTTCTTTCCAAAGGGCGAGTTGGGCCCCACAGCATCTTGCTTCCAGCTCTTTGGGAAGCTAAGAAACAACTCGCTCTGCACAGTGCTCTTACAGCCTACCGGGAACATGTCTTCCAAAGGCCTGTGAAACGCAGTTTCTTTGCAGGCCTGATCTGGCTGAAGTAGGACTTCTGCTCTGGGTGTGCTACTTTGCCCTAGAGCTGAAAGGCACAACGTGCAGGCTTCTTTCCAAAGGGCGAGTTGGGCCCCACAGCATCTTGCTTCCAGCTCTTTGGGAAGCTAAGAAACAACTCGCTCTGCACAGTGCTCTTACAGCCTACCGGGAACATCTCTTCCAAAGGCCTGTGAAACGCAGTTTCTTTGCAGGCCTGATCTGGCTGAAGTAGGACTTCTGCTCTGGGTGTGCTACTTTGCCCTAGAGCTGAAAGGCACAACGTGCAGGCTTCTTTCCAAAGGGCGAGTTGGGCCCCACAGCATCTTGCTTCCAGCTCTTTGGGAAGCTAAGAAACAACTCGCTCTGCACAGTGCTCTTACAGCCTACCGGGAACATCTCTTCCAAAGGCCTGTGAAACGCAGTTTCTTTGCAGGCCTGATCTGGCTGAAGTAGGACTTCTGCTCTGGGTGTGCTACTTTGCCCTAGAGCTGAAAGGCACAACGTGCAGGCTTCTTTCCAAAGGGCGAGTTGGGCCCCACAGCATCTTGCTTCCAGCTCTTTGGGAAGCTAAGAAACAACTCGCTCTGCACAGTGCTCTTACAGCCTACCGGGAACATCTCTTCCAAAGGCCTGTGAAACGCAGTTTCTTTGCAGGCCTGATCTGGCTGAAGTAGGACTTCTGCTCTGGGTGTGCTACTTTGCCCTAGAGCTGAAAGGCACAACGTGCAGGCTTCTTTCCAAAGGGCGAGTTGGGCCCCACAGCATCTTGCTTCCAGCTCTTTGGGAAGCTAAGAAACAACTCGCTCTGCACAGTGCTCTTACAGCCTACCGGGAACATGTCTTCCAAAGGCCTGTGAAACGCAGTTTCTTTGCAGGCCTGATCTGGCTGAAGTAGGACTTCTGCTCTGGGTGTGCTACTTTGCCCTAGAGCTGAAAGGCACAACGTGCAGGCTTCTTTCCAAAGGGCGAGTTGGGCCCCACAGCATCTTGCTTCCAGCTCTTTGGGAAGCTAAGAAACAACTCGCTCTGCACAGTGCTCTTACAGCCTACCGGGAACATCTCTTCCAAAGGCCTGTGAAACGCAGTTTCTTTGCAGGCCTGATCTGGCTGAAGTAGGACTTCTGCTCTGGGTGTGCTACTTTGCCCTAGAGCTGAAAGGCACAACGTGCAGGCTTCTTTCCAAAGGGCGAGTTGGGCCCCACAGCATCTTGCTTCCAGCTCTTTGGGAAGCTAAGAAACAACTCGCTCTGCACAGTGCTCTTACAGCCTACCGGGAACATGTCTTCCAAAGGCCTGTGAAACGCAGTTTCTTTGCAGGCCTGATCTGGCTGAAGTAGGACTTCTGCTCTGGGTGTGCTACTTTGCCCTAGAGCTGAAAGGCACAACGTGCAGGCTTCTTTCCAAAGGGCGAGTTGGGCCCCACAGCATCTTGCTTCCAGCTCTTTGGGAAGCTAAGAAACAACTCGCTCTGCACAGTGCTCTTACAGCCTACCGGGAACATGTCTTCCAAAGGCCTGTGAAACGCAGTTTCTTTGCAGGCCTGATCTGGCTGAAGTAGGACTTCTGCTCTGGGTGTGCTACTTTGCCCTAGAGCTGAAAGGCACAACGTGCAGGCTTCTTTCCAAAGGGCGAGTTGGGCCCCACAGCATCTTGCTTCCAGCTCTTTGGGAAGCTAAGAAACAACTCGCTCTGCACAGTGCTCTTACAGCCTACCGGGAACATGTCTTCCAAAGGCCTGTGAAACGCAGTTTCTTTGCAGGCCTGATCTGGCTGAAGTAGGACTTCTGCTCTGGGTGTGCTACTTTGCCCTAGAGCTGAAAGGCACAACGTGCAGGCTTCTTTCCAAAGGGCGAGTTGGGCCCCACAGCATCTTGCTTCCAGCTCTTTGGGAAGCTAAGAAACAACTCGCTCTGCACAGTGCTCTTACAGCCTACCGGGAACATCTCTTCCAAAGGCCTGTGAAACGCAGTTTCTTTGCAGGCCTGATCTGGCTGAAGTAGGACTTCTGCTCTGGGTGTGCTACTTTGCCCTAGAGCTGAAAGGCACAACGTGCAGGCTTCTTTCCAAAGGGCGAGTTGGGCCCCACAGCATCTTGCTTCCAGCTCTTTGGGAAGCTAAGAAACAACTCGCTCTGCACAGTGCTCTTACAGCCTACCGGGAACATGTCTTCCAAAGGCCTGTGAAACGCAGTTTCTTTGCAGGCCTGATCTGGCTGAAGTAGGACTTCTGCTCTGGGTGTGCTACTTTGCCCTAGAGCTGAAAGGCACAACGTGCAGGCTTCTTTCCAAAGGGCGAGTTGGGCCCCACAGCATCTTGCTTCCAGCTCTTTGGGAAGCTAAGAAACAACTCGCTCTGCACAGTGCTCTTACAGCCTAGTGGGAACATGTCTTCCAAAGGCCTGTGAAACGCAGTTTCTTTGCAGGCCTGATCTGGCTGAAGTAGGACTTCTGCTCTGGGTGTGCTACTTTGCCCTAGAGCTGAAAGGCACAACGTGCAGGCTTCTTTCCAAAGGGCGAGTTGGGCCCCACAGCATCTTGCTTCCAGCTCTTTGGGAAGCTAAGAAACAACTCGCTCTGCACAGTGCTCTTACAGCCTACCGGGAACATCTCTTCCAAAGGCCTGTGAAACGCAGTTTCTTTGCAGGCCTGATCTGGCTGAAGTAGGACTTCTGCTCTGGGTGTGCTACTTTGCCCTAGAGCTGAAAGGCACAACGTGCAGGCTTCTTTCCAAAGGGCGAGTTGGGCCCCACAGCATCTTGCTTCCAGCTCTTTGGGAAGCTAAGAAACAACTCGCTCTGCACAGTGCTCTTACAGCCTACCGGGAACATGTCTTCCAAAGGCCTGTGAAACGCAGTTTCTTTGCAGGCCTGATCTGGCTGAAGTAGGACTTCTGCTCTGGGTGTGCTACTTTGCCCTAGAGCTGAAAGGCACAACGTGCAGGCTTCTTTCCAAAGGGCGAGTTGGGCCCCACAGCATCTTGCTTCCAGCTCTTTGGGAAGCTAAGAAACAACTCGCTCTGCACAGTGCTCTTACAGCCTACCGGGAACATCTCTTCCAAAGGCCTGTGAAACGCAGTTTCTTTGCAGGCCTGATCTGGCTGAAGTAGGACTTCTGCTCTGGGTGTGCTACTTTGCCCTAGAGCTGAAAGGCACAACGTGCAGGCTTCTTTCCAAAGGGCGAGTTGGGCCCCACAGCATCTTGCTTCCAGCTCTTTGGGAAGCTAAGAAACAACTCGCTCTGCACAGTGCTCTTACAGCCTACCGGGAACATGTCTTCCAAAGGCCTGTGAAACGCAGTTTCTTTGCAGGCCTGATCTGGCTGAAGTAGGACTTCTGCTCTGGGTGTGCTACTTTGCCCTAGAGCTGAAAGGCACAACGTGCAGGCTTCTTTCCAAAGGGCGAGTTGGGCCCCACAGCATCTTGCTTCCAGCTCTTTGGGAAGCTAAGAAACAACTCGCTCTGCACAGTGCTCTTACAGCCTACCGGGAACATCTCTTCCAAAGGCCTGTGAAACGCAGTTTCTTTGCAGGCCTGATCTGGCTGAAGTAGGACTTCTGCTCTGGGTGTGCTACTTTGCCCTAGAGCTGAAAGGCACAACGTGCAGGCTTCTTTCCAAAGGGCGAGTTGGGCCCCACAGCATCTTGCTTCCAGCTCTTTGGGAAGCTAAGAAACAACTCGCTCTGCACAGTGCTCTTACAGCCTACCGGGAACATCTCTTCCAAAGGCCTGTGAAACGCAGTTTCTTTGCAGGCCTGATCTGGCTGAAGTAGGACTTCTGCTCTGGGTGTGCTACTTTGCCCTAGAGCTGAAAGGCACAACGTGCAGGCTTCTTTCCAAAGGGCGAGTTGGGCCCCACAGCATCTTGCTTCCAGCTCTTTGGGAAGCTAAGAAACAACTCGCTCTGCACAGTGCTCTTACAGCCTAGCGGGAACATCTCTTCCAAAGGCCTGTGAAACGCAGTTTCTTTGCAGGCCTGATCTGGCTGAAGTAGGACTTCTGCTCTGGGTGTGCTACTTTGCCCTAGAGCTGAAAGGCACAACGTGCAGGCTTCTTTCCAAAGGGCGAGTTGGGCCCCACAGCATCTTGCTTCCAGCTCTTTGGGAAGCTAAGAAACAACTCGCTCTGCACAGTGCTCTTACAGCCTACCGGGAACATCTCTTCCAAAGGCCTGTGAAACGCAGTTTCTTTGCAGGCCTGATCTGGCTGAAGTAGGACTTCTGCTCTGGGTGTGCTACTTTGCCCTAGAGCTGAAAGGCACAACGTGCAGGCTTCTTTCCAAAGGGCGAGTTGGGCCCCACAGCATCTTGCTTCCAGCTCTTTGGGAAGCTAAGAAACAACTCGCTCTGCACAGTGCTCTTACAGCCTACCGGGAACATCTCTTCCAAAGGCCTGTGAAACGCAGTTTCTTTGCAGGCCTGATCTGGCTGAAGTAGGACTTCTGCTCTGGGTGTGCTACTTTGCCCTAGAGCTGAAAGGCACAACGTGCAGGCTTCTTTCCAAAGGGCGAGTTGGGCCCCACAGCATCTTGCTTCCAGCTCTTTGGGAAGCTAAGAAACAACTCGCTCTGCACAGTGCTCTTACAGCCTACCGGGAACATCTCTTCCAAAGGCCTGTGAAACGCAGTTTCTTTGCAGGCCTGATCTGGCTGAAGTAGGACTTCTGCTCTGGGTGTGCTACTTTGCCCTAGAGCTGAAAGGCACAACGTGCAGGCTTCTTTCCAAAGGGCGAGTTGGGCCCCACAGCATCTTGCTTCCAGCTCTTTGGGAAGCTAAGAAACAACTCGCTCTGCACAGTGCTCTTACAGCCTACCGGGAACATCTCTTCCAAAGGCCTGTGAAACGCAGTTTCTTTGCAGGCCTGATCTGGCTGAAGTAGGACTTCTGCTCTGGGTGTGCTACTTTGCCCTAGAGCTGAAAGGCACAACGTGCAGGCTTCTTTCCAAAGGGCGAGTTGGGCCCCACAGCATCTTGCTTCCAGCTCTTTGGGAAGCTAAGAAACAACTCGCTCTGCACAGTGCTCTTACAGCCTACCGGGAACATCTCTTCCAAAGGCCTGTGAAACGCAGTTTCTTTGCAGGCCTGATCTGGCTGAAGTAGGACTTCTGCTCTGGGTGTGCTACTTTGCCCTAGAGCTGAAAGGCACAACGTGCAGGCTTCTTTCCAAAGGGCGAGTTGGGCCCCACAGCATCTTGCTTCCAGCTCTTTGGGAAGCTAAGAAACAACTCGCTCTGCACAGTGCTCTTACAGCCTAGTGGGAACATCTCTTCCAAAGGCCTGTGAAACGCAGTTTCTTTGCAGGCCTGATCTGGCTGAAGTAGGACTTCTGCTCTGGGTGTGCTACTTTGCCCTAGAGCTGAAAGGCACAACGTGCAGGCTTCTTTCCAAAGGGCGAGTTGGGCCCCACAGCATCTTGCTTCCAGCTCTTTGGGAAGCTAAGAAACAACTCGCTCTGCACAGTGCTCTTACAGCCTACCGGGAACATCTCTTCCAAAGGCCTGTGAAACGCAGTTTCTTTGCAGGCCTGATCTGGCTGAAGTAGGACTTCTGCTCTGGGTGTGCTACTTTGCCCTAGAGCTGAAAGGCACAACGTGCAGGCTTCTTTCCAAAGGGCGAGTTGGGCCCCACAGCATCTTGCTTCCAGCTCTTTGGGAAGCTAAGAAACAACTCGCTCTGCACAGTGCTCTTACAGCCTACCGGGAACATCTCTTCCAAAGGCCTGTGAAACGCAGTTTCTTTGCAGGCCTGATCTGGCTGAAGTAGGACTTCTGCTCTGGGTGTGCTACTTTGCCCTAGAGCTGAAAGGCACAACGTGCAGGCTTCTTTCCAAAGGGCGAGTTGGGCCCCACAGCATCTTGCTTCCAGCTCTTTGGGAAGCTAAGAAACAACTCGCTCTGCACAGTGCTCTTACAGCCTACCGGGAACATCTCTTCCAAAGGCCTGTGAAACGCAGTTTCTTTGCAGGCCTGATCTGGCTGAAGTAGGACTTCTGCTCTGGGTGTGCTACTTTGCCCTAGAGCTGAAAGGCACAACGTGCAGGCTTCTTTCCAAAGGGCGAGTTGGGCCCCACAGCATCTTGCTTCCAGCTCTTTGGGAAGCTAAGAAACAACTCGCTCTGCACAGTGCTCTTACAGCCTACCGGGAACATCTCTTCCAAAGGCCTGTGAAACGCAGTTTCTTTGCAGGCCTGATCTGGCTGAAGTAGGACTTCTGCTCTGGGTGTGCTACTTTGCCCTAGAGCTGAAAGGCACAACGTGCAGGCTTCTTTCCAAAGGGCGAGTTGGGCCCCACAGCATCTTGCTTCCAGCTCTTTGGGAAGCTAAGAAACAACTCGCTCTGCACAGTGCTCTTACAGCCTAGTGGGAACATCTCTTCCAAAGGCCTGTGAAACGCAGTTTCTTTGCAGGCCTGATCTGGCTGAAGTAGGACTTCTGCTCTGGGTGTGCTACTTTGCCCTAGAGCTGAAAGGCACAACGTGCAGGCTTCTTTCCAAAGGGCGAGTTGGGCCCCACAGCATCTTGCTTCCAGCTCTTTGGGAAGCTAAGAAACAACTCGCTCTGCACAGTGCTCTTACAGCCTACCGGGAACATCTCTTCCAAAGGCCTGTGAAACGCAGTTTCTTTGCAGGCCTGATCTGGCTGAAGTAGGACTTCTGCTCTGGGTGTGCTACTTTGCCCTAGAGCTGAAAGGCACAACGTGCAGGCTTCTTTCCAAAGGGCGAGTTGGGCCCCACAGCATCTTGCTTCCAGCTCTTTGGGAAGCTAAGAAACAACTCGCTCTGCACAGTGCTCTTACAGCCTACCGGGAACATCTCTTCCAAAGGCCTGTGAAACGCAGTTTCTTTGCAGGCCTGATCTGGCTGAAGTAGGACTTCTGCTCTGGGTGTGCTACTTTGCCCTAGAGCTGAAAGGCACAACGTGCAGGCTTCTTTCCAAAGGGCGAGTTGGGCCCCACAGCATCTTGCTTCCAGCTCTTTGGGAAGCTAAGAAACAACTCGCTCTGCACAGTGCTCTTACAGCCTACCGGGAACATCTCTTCCAAAGGCCTGTGAAACGCAGTTTCTTTGCAGGCCTGATCTGGCTGAAGTAGGACTTCTGCTCTGGGTGTGCTACTTTGCCCTAGAGCTGAAAGGCACAACGTGCAGGCTTCTTTCCAAAGGGCGAGTTGGGCCCCACAGCATCTTGCTTCCAGCTCTTTGGGAAGCTAAGAAACAACTCGCTCTGCACAGTGCTCTTACAGCCTACCGGGAACATCTCTTCCAAAGGCCTGTGAAACGCAGTTTCTTTGCAGGCCTGATCTGGCTGAAGTAGGACTTCTGCTCTGGGTGTGCTACTTTGTCCTAGAGCTGAAAGGCACAACGTGCAGGCTTCTTTCCAAAGGGCGAGTTGGGCCCCACAGCATCTTGCTTCCAGCTCTTTGGGAAGCTAAGAAACAACTCGCTCTGCACAGTGCTCTTACAGCCTAGTGGGAACATCTCTTCCAAAGGCCTGTGAAACGCAGTTTCTTTGCAGGCCTGATCTGGCTGAAGTAGGACTTCTGCTCTGGGTGTGCTACTTTGCCCTAGAGCTGAAAGGCACAACGTGCAGGCTTCTTTCCAAAGGGCGAGTTGGGCCCCACAGCATCTTGCTTCCAGCTCTTTGGGAACCTAAGAAACAACTCGCTCTGCACAGTGCTCTTACAGCCTACCGGGAACATCTGTTCCAAAGGCCTGTGAAACGCAGTTTCTTTGCAGCTTGATATGGCTGGAGTAGGACTTCTGCTCTGGGTGTGATACTTTGCCCTAGAGCTGAAAGGCACAACGTGCAGGCTTCTTTCCAAAGGGCGAGTTGGCCCCCACAGCATCTTGCTTCCAGCTCTTTGGGAAGCTAAGAAACAACTCGCTCTGCACAGTGCTCTTACAGCCTACCCGGACCATCTCTTCCAAAGGCCTGTGAAACGCAGTTTCTTTGCAGGCCTGATATGGCTGAAGTAGGACTTCTGCTCTGGGTGTGCTACTTTGCCCTAGAGCTGAAAGCCACAACGTGCAGGCTTCTTTCCAAACGGCGATTTGGGCCCCACAGCATCTTGCTTCCTGCTCTTTGGGAAGCTAAGAAACAACTCGCTCTGCACAGTGCTCTTACAGCCTACCTGGAATATCTCTTCCAAAGGCCTGTGAAACGCAGTTTCTTTGCAGGCCTGATCCGGCTGAAGTAGGACTTCTGCTCTGGGTGTGCTACTTTGCCCTAGAGCTGAAAGGCACAACGTGCAGGCTTCTTTCCAAAGGGCGAGTTGGGCTCCACAGCATCTGGCTTCCAGCTCTTTGGGAAGCTAAGAAACAACTCGCTCTGCACAGTGCTCTTACAGCCTACCGGGAACATCTCTTCCAAAGGCCTGTGAAACGCAGTTACTTTGCAGGCCTGATCTGGCTGAAGTAGGACTTCTGCTCTGGGTGTGCTACTTTCCCCTAGAGCTGAAAGGCACAACGTGCAGGCTTCTTTCCAAAGGGCGAGCTGGGCCCCACAGCATCTTGCTTCCAGCTCTTTGGGAAGCTAAGAAACAACTCGCTCTGCACAGTGCTCTTACAGCCTAGTGGGAACATCTCTTCCAAAGGCCTGTGAAACGCAGTTTCTTTGCAGGCCTGATCTGGCTGAAGTAGGACTTCTGCTCTGGGTGTGATACTTTGCCCCAGAGCTGAAAGGCACAACGTGCAGGCTTCTTTCCAAAGGGCGAGTTGGGCCCCACAGCATCTTGCTTCCAGCTCTTTGGGAAGCTAAGAAACAACTTGCTCTGCACAGTGCTCTTACAGCCTACCGGGAACATCTCTTCCAAAGGCCTGTGAAACGCAGTTTCTTTGCAGGCCTGATCTGGCTGAAGTAGGACTTCTGCTCTGGGTGTGCTACTTTGCCCTAGAGCTGAAAGGCACAACGTGCAGGCTTCTTTCCAAAGGGCGAGTTGGGCCCCAGAGCATCTTGCTTCCAGCTCTTTGGGAAGCTAAGAAACAACTCGCTCTGCACAGTGCTCTTACAGCCTACCGGGAACATCTCTTCCAAAGGCCTGTGAAACGCAGTTTCTTTGCAGGCCTGATCTGGCTGAAGTAGGACTTCTGCTCTGGGTGTGCTACTTTGCCCTAGAGCTGAAAGGCACAACGTGCAGGCTTCTTTCAAAAGGGCGAGTTGGGTCCCACAGCATCTTGCTTCCAGCTCTTTGGGAAGCTAAGAAACAACTCGCTCTGCACAGTGCTCTTACAGCCTAGTGGGAACATCTCTTCCAAAGGCCTGTGAAACGCAGTTTCTTTGCAGGCCTGATCTGGCTGGAGTAGGACTTCTGCCCTGGGTGTGCTACTTTGCCCTAGAGCTGAAAGGCACAACGTGCAGGCTTCTTTCCAAAGGGCGAGTTGGGCCCCACAGCATCTTGCTTCCAGCTCTTTGGGAAGCTAAGAAACAACTCGCTCTGCACAGTGCTCTTACAGCCTACCGGGAACATCTCTTCCAAAGGCCTGTGAAACGCAGTTTCTTTGCAGGCCTGATCTGGCTGAAGTAGGACTTCTGCTCTGGGTGTGCTACTTTGCCCTAGAGCCGAAAGGCACAACGTGCAGGCTTCTTTCCAAAGGGCGAGTTGGGCCCCACAGCATCTTGCTTCCAGCTCTTTGGGAAGCTAAGAAACAACTCGATCTGCACAGTGCTCTTACAGCCTACCGGGAACATCTCTTCCAAAGGCCTGTGAAACGCAGTTTCTTTGCAGGCCTGATCTGGCTGAAGTAGGACTTCTGCTCTGGGTGTGCTACTTTGTCCTAGAGCTGAAAGGCACAACGTGCAGGCTTCTTTCCAAAGGGCGAGTTGGGCCCCACAGCATCTTGCTTCCAGCTCTTTGGGAAGCTAAGAAACAACTCGCTCTGCACAGTTCTCTTACAGCCTAGTGGGAACATCTCTTCCAAAGGCCTGTGAAACGCAGTTTCTTTGCAGGCCTGATCTGGCTGAAGTAGGACTTCTGCTCTGGGTGTGCTACTTTGCCCTAGAGCTGAAAGGCACAACGTGCAGGCTTCTTTCCAAAGGGCGAGTTGGGCCCCACAGCATCTTGCTTCCAGCTCTTTGGGAAGCTAAGAAACAACTCGCTCTGCACAGTGCTCTTACAGCCTACCTGGAGCATCTCTTCCAAATGCCTGTGAAACGCAGTTTCTTTGCAGGCCTGATCCGGCTGAAGTAGGACTTCTGCTCTGGGTGTGCTACTTTGCCCTAGAGCTGAAAGGCACAAAGTGCGGGCTTCTTTCCAAAGGGCGAGTTGGGCCCCACAGCATCTTGCTTCCAGCTCTTTGGGAAGCTAAGAAACAACTCGCTCTGCACAGTGCTCTTACAGCCTACCGGGAACATCTCTTCCAAAGGCCTGTGAAACGCAGTTTCTTTGCAGGCCTGATCTGGCTGAAGTAGGACTTCTGCTCTGGGTGTGCTACTTTGCCCTAGAGCTGAAAGGCACAACGTGCAGGCTTCTTTCCAAAGGGCGAGTTGGGCCCCACAGCATCTTGCTTCCAGCTCTTTGGGAAGCTAAGAAACAACTCGCTCTGCACAGTGCTCTTACAGCCTACGGGGAACATCTCTTCCAAAGGCCTGTGAAACGCAGTTTCTTTGCAGGCCTGATCTGGCTGAAGTAGGACTTCTGCTCTGGGTGTGCTACTTTGCCCTAGAGCTGAAAGGCACAACGTGCAGGCTTCTTTCCAAAGGGCGAGTTGGGCCCCACAGCATCTTGCTTCCAGCTCTTTGGGAAGCTAAGAAACAACTCGCTCTGCACAGTGCTCTTACAGCCTACGGGGAGCATCTCTTCCAAAGGCCTGTGAAACGCAGTTTCTTTGCAGGCCTGATCTGGCTGAAGTAGGACTTCACCTCTGGGTGTGCTACTTTGCCCTAGAGCCGAAAGGCACAACGTGTAGGCTTCTTTCCAAAGGGCGAGTTGGTCCCCACAGCATCTTGCTTCCAGCTCTTTGGGAAGCTAAGAAACAACTCGCTCTGCACAGTGCTCTTACAGCCTAGTGGGAACATCTCTTCCAAAGGCCTGTGAAACGCAGTTTCTTTGCAGGCCTGATCTGGCTGAAGTGGGACTTCTGCTCTGGGTGTGCTACTTTGCCCTAGAGCTGAAAGGCACAACGTGCAGGCTTCTTTCCAAAGGGCGAGTTGGGCCCCACAGCATCTTGCTTCCAGCTCTTTGGGAAGCTAAGAAACAACTCGCTCTGCACAGTGCTCTTACAGCCTACCAAGAGCATCTCTTCCAAAGGCCTGTGAAACGCAGTTTCTTTGCAGGCCTGATCTGGCTGAAGTAGGACTTCTGCTCTGGGTGTGCTACTTTGCCCTAGAGCTGAAAGGCACAACGTGCAGGCTTCTTTCGAAAGGGCGAGTTGGGCCCCACAGCATCTTGCTTCCAGCTCTTTGGGAAGCTAAGAAACAACTCGCTCTGCACAGTGCTCTTACAGCCTACCGGGAACATCTCTTCCAAAGGCCTGTGAAACGCAGTTTCTTTGCAGGCCTGATCTGGCTGAAGTAGGACTTCTGCTCTGGGTGTGCTACTTTGCCCTAGAGCTGAAAGGCACAACGTGCAGGCTTCTTTCCAAAGGGCGAGTTGGGCCCCACAGCATCTTGCTTCCAGCTCTTTGGGAAGCTAAGAAACAACTCGCTCTGCACAGTGCTCTTACAGCCTACCGGGAACATCTCTTCCAAAGGCCTGTGAAACGCAGTTTCTTTGCAGGCCTGATCTGGCTGAAGTAGGACTTCTGCTCTGGGTGTGCTACTTTGCCCTAGAGCTGAAAGGCACAACGTGCAGGCTTCTTTCCAAAGGGCGAGTTGGGCCCCACAGCATCTTGCTTCCAGCTCTTTGGGAAGCTAAGAAACAACTCGCTCTGCACAGTGCTCTTACAGCCTACCGGGAACATCTCTTCCAAAGGCCTGTGAAACGCAGTTTCTTTGCAGGCCTGATCTGGCTGAAGTAGGACTTCTGCTCTGGGTGTGCTACTTTGCCCTAGAGCTGAAAGGCACAACGTGCAGGCTTCTTTCCAAAGGGCGAGTTGGGCCCCACAGCATCTTGCTTCCAGCTCTTTGGGAAGCTAAGAAACAACTCGCTCTGCACAGTGCTCTTACAGCCTACCGGGAACATCTCTTCCAAAGGCCTGTGAAACGCAGTTTCTTTGCAGGCCTGATCTGGCTGAAGTAGGACTTCTGCTCTGGGTGTGCTACTTTGCCCTAGAGCTGAAAGGCACAACGTGCAGGCTTCTTTCCAAAGGGCGAGTTGGGCCCCACAGCATCTTGCTTCCAGCTCTTTGGGAAGCTAAGAAACAACTCGCTCTGCACAGTGCTCTTACAGCCTACTGGGAACATCTCTTCCAAAGGCCTGTGAAACGCAGTTTCTTTGCAGGCCTGATCTGGCTGAAGTAGGACTTCTGCTCTGGGTGTGCTACTTTGCCCTAGAGCTGAAAGGCACAACGTGCAGGCTTCTTTCCAAAGGGCGAGTTGGGCCCCACAGCATCTTGCTTCCAGCTCTTTGGGAAGCTAAGAAACAACTCGCTCTGCACAGTGCTCTTACAGCCTACCGGGAACATCTCTTCCAAAGGCCTGTGAAACGCAGTTTCTTTGCAGGCCTGATCTGGCTGAAGTAGGACTTCTGCTCTGGGTGTGCTACTTTGCCCTAGAGCTGAAAGGCACAACGTGCAGGCTTCTTTCCAAAGGGCGAGTTGGGCCCCACAGCATCTTGCTTCCAGCTCTTTGGGAAGCTAAGAAACAACTCGCTCTGCACAGTGCTCTTACAGCCTACCGGGAACATCTCTTCCAAAGGCCTGTGAAATGCAGTTTCTTTGCAGGCCTGATCTGGCTGAAGTAGGACTTCTGCTCTGGGTGTGCTACTTTGCCCTAGAGCTGAAAGGCACAACGTGCAGGCTTCTTTCCAAAGGGCGAGTTGGGCCCCACAGCATCTTGCTTCCAGCTCTTTGGGAAGCTAAGAAACAACTCGCTCTGCACAGTGCTCTTACAGCCTACCGGGAACATCTCTTCCAAAGGCCTGTGAAACGCAGTTTCTTTGCAGGCCTGATCTGGCTGAAGTAGGACTTCTGCTCTGGGTGTGCTACTTTGCCCTAGAGCTGAAAGGCACAACGTGCAGGCTTCTTTCCAAAGGGCGAGTTGGGCCCCACAGCATCTTGCTTCCAGCTCTTTGGGAAGCTAAGAAACAACTCGCTCTGCACAGTGCTCTTACAGCCTACCGGGAACATCTCTTCCAAAGGCCTGTGAAACGCAGTTTCTTTGCAGGCCTGATCTGGCTGAAGTAGGACTTCTGCTCTGGGTGTGCTACTTTGCCCTAGAGCTGAAAGGCACAACGTGCAGGCTTCTTTCCAAAGGGCGAGTTGGGCCCCACAGCATCTTGCTTCCAGCTCTTTGGGAAGCTAAGAAACAACTCGCTCTGCACAGTGCTCTTACAGCCTACCGGGAACATCTCTTCCAAAGGCCTGTGAAACGCAGTTTCTTTGCAGGCCTGATCTGGCTGAAGTAGGACTTCTGCTCTGGGTGTGCTACTTTGCCCTAGAGCTGAAAGGCACAACGTGCAGGCTTCTTTCCAAAGGGCGAGTTGGGCCCCACAGCATCTTGCTTCCAGCTCTTTGGGAAGCTAAGAAACAACTCGCTCTGCACAGTGCTCTTACAGCCTACCGGGAACATCTCTTCCAAAGGCCTGTGAAACGCAGTTTCTTTGCAGGCCTGATCTGGCTGAAGTAGGACTTCTGC
This sequence comes from Equus przewalskii, assembly GCF_037783145.1. Taxonomy (NCBI): domain Eukaryota; kingdom Metazoa; phylum Chordata; class Mammalia; order Perissodactyla; family Equidae; genus Equus; species Equus przewalskii. The sequence continues at coordinate 30,718 of NW_027228369.1, forward strand.
TCTGCGTGTGCTACTTTGCCCTAGAGCTGAAAGGCACAACGTGCAGGCTTCTTTCCAAAGGGCGAGTTGGGCCCCACAGCATCTTGCTTCCAGCTCTTTGGGAAGCTAAGAAACAACTCGCTCTGCACAGTGCTCTTACAGCCTACTGGGAACATCTCTTCCAAAGGCCTGTGAAACGCAGTTTCTTTGCAGGCCTGATCTGGCTGAAGTAGGACTTCTGCTCTGGGTGTGCTACTTTGCCCTAGAGCTGAAAGGCACAACGTGCAGGCTTCTTTCCAAAGGGCGAGTTGGGCCCCACAGCATCTTGCTTCCAGCTCTTTGGGAAGCTAAGAAACAACTCGCTCTGCACAGTGCTCTTACAGCCTACAGGGAACATCTCTTCCAAAGGCCTGTGAAACGCAGTTTCTTTGCAGGCCTGATCTGGCTGAAGTAGGACTTCTGCTCTGGGTGTGCTACTTTGCCCTAGAGCTGAAAGGCACAACGTGCAGGCTTCTTTCCAAAGGGCGAGTTGGGCCCCACAGCATCTTGCTTCCAGCTCTTTGGGAAGCTAAGAAACAACTCGCTCTGCACAGTGCTCTTACAGCCTACCGGGAACATCTCTTCCAAAGGCCTGTGAAACGCAGTTTCTTTGCAGGCCTGATCTGGCTGAAGTAGGACTTCTGCTCTGGGTGTGCTACTTTGCCCTAGAGCTGAAAGGCACAACGTGCAGGCTTCTTTCCAAAGGGCGAGTTGGGCCCCACAGCATCTTGCTTCCAGCTCTTTGGGAAGCTAAGAAACAACTCGCTCTGCACAGTGCTCTTACAGCCTACCGGGAACATCTCTTCCAAAGGCCTGTGAAACGCAGTTTCTTTGCAGGCCTAATCTGACTGAAGTAGGACTTCTGCTCTGGGTGTGCTACTTTGCCCTAGAGCTGAAAGGCACAACGTGCAGGCTTCTTTCCAAAGGGCGAGTTGGGCCCCACAGCATCTTGCTTCCAGCTCTTTGGGAAGCTAAGAAACAACTCGCTCTGCACAGTGCTCTTACAGCCTACCGGGAACATCTCTTCCAAAGGCCTGTGAAACGCAGTTTCTTTGCAGGCCTGATCTGGCTGAAGTAGGACTTCTGCTCTGGGTGTGCTACTTTGCCCTAGAGCTGAAAGGCACAACGTGCAGGCTTCTTTCCAAAGGGCGAGTTGGGCCCCACAGCATCTTGCTTCCAGCTCTTTGGGAAGCTAAGAAACAACTCGCTCTGCACAGTGCTCTTACAGCCTACCGGGAACATCTCTTCCAAAGGCCTGTGAAACGCAGTTTCTTTGCAGGCCTGATCTGGCTGAAGTAGGACTTCTGCTCTGGGTGTGCTACTTTGCCCTAGAGCTGAAAGGCACAACGTGCAGGCTTCTTTCCAAAGGGCGAGTTGGGCCCCACAGCATCTTGCTTCCAGCTCTTTGGGAAGCTAAGAAACAACTCGCTCTGCACAGTGCTCTTACAGCCTACCGGGAACATCTCTTCCAAAGGCCTGTGAAACGCAGTTTCTTTGCAGGCCTGATCTGGCTGAAGTAGGACTTCTGCTCTGGGTGTGCTACTTTGCCCTAGAGCTGAAAGGCACAACGTGCAGGCTTCTTTCCAAAGGGCGAGTTGGGCCCCACAGCATCTTGCTTCCAGCTCTTTGGGAAGCTAAGAAACAACTCGCTCTGCACAGTGCTCTTACAGCCTACCGGGAACATCTCTTCCAAAGGCCTGTGAAACGCAGTTTCTTTGCAGGCCTGATCTGGCTGAAGTAGGACTTCTGCTCTGGGTGTGCTACTTTGCCCTAGAGCTGAAAGGCACAACGTGCAGGCTTCTTTCCAAAGGGCGAGTTGGGCCCCACAGCATCTTGCTTCCAGCTCTTTGGGAAGCTAAGAAACAACTCGCTCTGCACAGTGCTCTTACAGCCTACCGGGAACATCTCTTCCAAAGGCCTGTGAAACGCAGTTTCTTTGCAGGCCTGATCTGGCTGAAGTAGGACTTCTGCTCTGCGTGTGCTACTTTGCCCTAGAGCTGAAAGGCACAACGTGCAGGCTTCTTTCCAAAGGGCGAGTTGGGCCCCACAGCATCTTGCTTCCAGCTCTTTGGGAAGCTAAGAAACAACTCGCTCTGCACACTGCTCTTACAGCCTACCGGGAACATCTCTTCCAAAGGCCTGTGAAACGCAGTTTCTTTGCAGGCCTGATCTGGCTGAAGTAGGACTTCTGCTCTGGGTGTGCTACCTTGCCCTAGAGCTGAAAGGCACAACGTGCAGGCTTCTTTCCAAAGGGCGAGTTGGGCCCCACAGCATCTTGCTTCCAGCTCTTTGGGAAGCTAAGAAACAACTCGCTCTGCACAGTGCTCTTACAGCCTACCTGGAGAATCTCTTCCAAAGGCCTGTGAAACGCAGTTTCTTTGCAGGCCTGATCTGGCTGAAGTAGGACTTCTGCTCTGCGTGTGCTACTTTGCCCTAGAGCTGAAAGGCACAACGTGCAGGCTTCTTTCCAAAGGGCGAGTTGCGCCCCACAGCATCTTGCTTCCAGCTCTTTGGGAAGCTAAGAAACAACTCGCTCTGCACAGTGCTCTTACAGCCTACCGGGAACATCTCTTCCAAAGGCCTGTGAAACGCAGTTTCTTTGCAGGCCTGATCTGGCTGAAGTAGGACTTCTGCTCTGGGAGTGCTACTTTGCCCTAGAGCCGAAAGGCGCAACGTGCAGGCTTCTTTCCAAAGGGCGAGTTGGGCCCCACAGCATCTTGCTTCCAGCTCTTTGGGAAGCTAAGAAACAACTCGCTCTGCACAGTGCTCTTACAGCCTAGTGGGAACATCTCTTCCAAAGGCCTGTGAAACGCAGTTTCTTTGCAGGCCAGATCTGGCTGAAGTAGGACTTCTGCTCTGGGCGTGCTACTTTGCCCTAGAGCCGAAAGGCACAACGTGCAGGCTTCTTTCCAAAGGGCGAGTTGGGCCCCACAGCATCTTGCTTCCAGCTCTTTGGGAAGCTAAGAAACAACTCGCTCTGCACAGTGCTCTTACAGCCTATTGGGAACATCTCTTCCAAAGGCCCGTGAAACCCAGTTTCTTTGCAGGCCTGATCTGGCTGAAGTAGGACTTCTGCTCTGGGTGTGCTACTTTGCCCTAGAGCTGAACGGCACAACGTGCAGGCTTCTTTCCAAAGGGCGAGTTGGGCCCCACAGCATCTTGCTTCCAGCTCTTTGGGAAGCTAAGAAACAACTCGCTCTGCACAGTGCTCTTACAGCCTAGTGGGAACATCTCTTCCAAAGGCCTGTGAAACGCAGTTTCTTTGCAGGCCTGATCTGGCTGAAGTAGGACTTCTGCTCTGGGTGTGCTTCTTTGCCCTAGAGCTGAAAGGCACAACGTGCAGGCTTCTTTCCAAAGGGCGAGTTGGGCCCCACAGCATCTTGCTTCCAGCTCTTTGGGAAGCTAAGAAACAACTCGCTCTGCACAGTGCTCTTACAGCCTACCGGGAACATCTCTTCCAAAGGACTGTGAAACGCAGTTTCTTTGCAGGCCTGATCTGGCTGAAGTAGGACTTCTGCTCTGGGTGTGCTACTTTGCCCTAGAGCTGAAAGGCACAACGTGAAGCCTCCTTTCCAAAGGGCGAGTTTGGCCCCACAGCATCTTGCTTCCAGCTCTTTGGGAAGCTAAGAAACAACTCGCTCTGCACAGTGCTCTTACAGCCTACCGGGAACATCTCTTCCAAAGGCCTGTGAAACGCAGTTTCTTTGCAGGCCTGATCTGGCTGAAGTAGGACTTCTGCTCTGGTTGTGCTACTTTGCCCTAGAGCTGAAAGGCACAACGTGCAGGCTTCTTTCCAAAGGGCGAGTTGGGCCCCACAGCATCTTGCTTCCAGCTCTTTGGGAAGCTAAGAAACAACTCGCTCTGCACAGTGCTCTTACAGCCTACCGGGAACATCTCTTCCAAAGGCCTGTGAAACGCAGTTTCTTTGCAGGCCTGATCCGGCTGAAGTAGGACTTCTGCTCTGGGTGTGCTACTTTGCCCTAGAGCTGAAAGGCACAACGTGAAGGCTTCTTTCCAAAGGGCGAGTTGGGCCCCACAGCATCTTGCTTCCAGCTCTTTGGGAAGCTAAGAAACAACTCGCTCTGCACAGTGCTCTTACAGCCTACCGGGAACATCTCTTCCAAAGGCCTGTGAAACGCAGTTTCTTTGCAGGCCTGATCTGGCTGAAGTAGGACTTCTGCTCTGGGTGTGCTACTTTGCCCTAGAGCTGAAAGGCACAACGTGCAGGCTTCTTTCCAAAGGGCGAGTTGGGCCCCACAGCATCTTGCTTCCAGCTCTTTGGGAAGCTAAGAAACAACTCGCTCTGCACAGTGCTCTTACAGCCTACAGGGAACATCTCTTCCAAAGGCCTGTTAAACGCAGTTTCTTTGCAGGCCTGATCTGGCTTAAGTAGGACTTCTGCTCTGGGTGTGCTACTTTGCCCCAAAGCTGAAAGGCACAACGTGCAGGCTTCTTTCCAAAGGGCGAGTTGGGCCCCACAGCATCTTGCTTCCAGCTCTTTGGGAACCTAAGAAACAACTCGCTCTGCACACTGCTCTTACAGCCTACCGGGAACATCTCTTCCAAAGGCCTGTGAAACGCAGTTTCTTTGCAGGCCTGATCTGGCTGAAGTAGGACTTCTGCTCTGGGTGTGCTACTTTGCCCTAGAGCTGAAAGGCACAACGTGCAGGCTTCTTTCCAAAGGGCGAATTGGGCCCCACAGCATCTTGCTACCAGCTCTTTGGGAAGCTAAGAAACAACTCGCTCTGCACAGTGCTCTTACAGCCTACCGGGAACATCTCTTCCAAAGGCCTGTAAAACGCAGTTTCTTTGCAGGCCTGATCTGGCTGAAGTAGGACTTCTGCTCTGGGTGTGCTACTTTGCCCTAGAGCTGAAAAGCACAACGTGCAGGCTTCTTTCCAAAGGGCGAGTTGGGCCCCACAGCATCTTGCTTCCAGCTCTTTGGGAAGCTAAGAAACAACTCGCTCTGCACAGTGCTCTTACAGCCTACCGGGAACATCTCTTCCAAAGGCCTGTGAAACGCAGTGTCTTTGCAGGCCTGATCTGGCTGAAGTAGGACTTCTGCTCTGGGTGTGCTACTTTGCCCTAGAGCTGAAAGGCACAACGTGCAGGCTTCTTTCCAAAGGGCGAGTTGGGCCCCACAGCAGCTTGCTTCCAGCTCTTTGGGAAGCTAAGAAACAACTCGCTCTGCACAGTGCTCTTACAGCCTACCGGGAACATCTCTTCCAAAGGCCTGTGAAACGCAGTTTCTTTGCAGGCCTGATCTGGCTGAAGTAGGACTTCTGCTCTGGGTGTGCTACTTTTCCCTAGAGCTGAAAGGCACAACGTGCAGGCTTCTTTCCAAAGGGCGATTTGGGCCCCACAGCATCTTGCTTCCAGCTCTTTGGGAAGCTAAGAAACAACTCGCTCTGCACAGTGCTCTTACAGCCTACCGGGAACATCTCTTCCAAAGGCCTGTGAAACGCAGTTTCTTTGCAGGCCTGATCTGGCTGAAGTAGGACTTCTGCTCTGGGTGTGCTACTTTGCCCTAGAGCTGAAAGGCACAACGTGCAGGCTTCCTTCCAAAGGGCGAGTTGGGCCCCACAGCATCTTGCTTCCAGCTCTTTGGGAAGCTAAGAAACAACTCGCTCTGCACAGTGCTCTTACAGCCTACCGGGAACATCTCTTCCAAAGGCCTGTGAAACGCAGTTTCTTTGCAGGCCTGATCTGGCTGAAGTAGGACTTCTGCTCTGGGTGTGCTACTTTGCCCTAGAGCTGAAAAGCACAACGTGCAGGCTTCTTTCCAAAGGGCGAGTTGGGCCCCACAGCATCTTGCTTCCAGCTCTTTGGGAAGCTAAGAAACAACTCGCTCTGCACAGTGCTCTTACAGCCTACCGGGAACATCTCTTCCAAAGGCCTGTGAAACGCAGTTTCTTTGCAGGCCTGATCTGGCTGAAGTAGGACTTCTGCTCTGCGTGTGCTACTTTGCCCTAGAGCTGAAAGGCACAACGTGCAGGCTTCTTTCCAAAGGGCGAGTTGGGCCCCACTGCATCTTGCTTCCAGCTCTTTGGGAAGCTAAGAAACAACTCGCTCTGCACAGTGCTCTTACATCCTACTGGGAACATCTCCTCCAAAGGCCTGTGAAACACAGTGTCTTTGCAGGCCTGATCTGGCTGAAGTAGGACTTCTGCTCTGGGTGTGCTACTTTGCCCTAGAGCTGAAAGGCACAACGTGCAGGCTTCTTTCCAAAGGGCGAGTTGGGCCCCACAGCATCTTGCTTCCAGCTCTTTGGGAAGCTATGTAACAACTCGCTCTGCACAGTGCTCTTACAGCCTACAGGGAACATCTCTTCCAAAGGCCTGTGAAACGCAGTTTCTTTGCAGGCCTGATCTGGCTGAAGTAGGACTTCTGCTCTGGGTGTGCTACTTTGCCCTAGAGCTGAAAGGCACAACGTGCAGGCTTCTTTCCAAAGGGCGAGTTGGGCCCCACAGCATCTTGCTTCCAGCTCTTTGGGAAGCTAAGAAACAACTCGCTCTGCACAGTGCTCTTACAGCCTACCGGGAACATCTCTTCCAAAGGCCTGTGAAACGCAGTTTCTTTGCAGGCCTGATCTGGCTGAAGTAGGACTTCTGCTCTGGGTGTGCTACTTTGCCCTAGAGCTGAAAGGCACAACGTGCAGGCTTCTTTCCAAAGGGCGAGTTTGGCCCCACAGCATCTTGCTTCCAGCTCTTTGGGAAGCTAAGAAACAACTCGCTCTGCACAGTGCTCTTACAGCCTACCGGGAACATCTCTTCCAAAGGCCTGTGAAACGCAGTTTCTTTGCAGGCCTGATCTGGCTGAAGTAGGACTTCTGCTCTGGGTGTGCTACTTTGCCCTAGAGCTGAAAGGCACAACGTGCAGGCTTCTTTCCAAAGGGCGAGTTGGGCCCCACAGCATCTTGCTTCCAGCTCTTTGGGAAGCTAAGAAACAACTCGCTCTGCACAGTGCTCTTACAGCCTACCGGGAACATCTCTTCCAAAGGCCTGTGAAACGCAGTTTCTTTGCAGGCCTGATCTGGCTGAAGTAGGACTTCTGCTCTGGGTGTGCTACTTTGCCCTAGAGCTGAAAGGCACAACGTGCAGGCTTCTTTCCAAAGGGCGAGTTGGGCCCCACAGCATCTTGCTTCCAGCTCTTTGGGAAGCTAAGAAACAACTCGCTCTGCACAGTGCTCTTACAGCCTACCGGGAACATCTCTTCCAAAGGCCTGTGAAACGCAGTTTCTTTGCAGGCCTGATCTGGCTGAAGTAGGACTTCTGCTCTGGGTGTGCTACTTTGCCCTAGAGCTGAAAGGCACAACGTGCAGGCTTCTTTCCAAAGGGCGAGTTGGGCCCCACAGCATCTTGCTTCCAGCTCTTTGGAAAGCTAAGAAACAACTCGCTCTGCACAGTGCTCTTACAGCCTACCGGGAACATCTCTTCCAAAGGCCTGTGAAACGCAGTTTCTTTGCAGGCCTGATCTGGCTGAAGTAGGACTTCTGCTCTGGGTGTGCTACTTTGCCCTAGAGCTGAAAGGCACAACGTGCAGGCTTCTTTCCAAAGGGCGAGTTGGGCCCCACAGCATCTTGCTTCCAGCTCTTTGGGAAGCTAAGAAACAACTCGCTCTGCACAGTGCTCTTACAGCCTACCGGGAACATCTCTTCCAAAGGCCTGTGAAACGCAGTTTCTTTGCAGGCCTGATCTGGCTGAAGTAGGACTTCTGCTCTGGGTGTGCTACTTTGCCCTAGAGCTGAAAGGCACAACGTGCAGGCTTCTTTCCAAATGGCGAGTTTGGCCCCACAGCATCTTGCTTCCAGCTCTTTGGGAAGCTAAGAAACAACTCGCTCTGCACAGTGCTCTTACAGCCTACCGGGAACATCTCTTCCAAAGGCCTGTGAAACGCAGTTTCTTTGCAGGCCTGATCTGGCTGAAGTAGGACTTCTGCTCTGGGTGTGCTACATTGCCCTAGAGCTGAAAGGCACAACGTGCAGGCTTCTTTCCAAAGGGCGAGTTGGGCCCCACAGCATCTTGCTTCCAGCTCTTTGGGAAGCTAAGAAACAACTCGCTCTGCACAGTGCTCTTACAGCCTACCGGGAACATCTCTTCCAAAGGCCTGTGAAACGCAGTTTCTTTGCAGGCCTGATCTGGCTGAAGTAGGACTTCTGCTCTGGGTGTGCTACTTTGCCCTAGAGCTGAAAGGCACAACGTGCAGGCTTCTTTCCAAAGGGCGAGTTGGGCCCCACAGCATCTTGCTTCCAGCTCTTTGGGAAGCTAAGAAACAACTCGCTCTGCACAGTGCTCTTACAGCCTACCGGGAACATCTCTTCCAAAGGCCTGTGAAACGCAGTTTCTTTGCAGGCCTGATCTGGCTGAAGTAGGACTTCTGCTCTGGGTGTGCTACTTTGCCCTAGAGCTGAAAGGCACAACGTGCAGGCTTCTTTCCAAAGGGCGAGTTGGGCCCCACAGCATCTTGCTTCCAGCTCTTTGGGAAGCTAAGAAACAACTCGCTCTGCACAGTGCTCTTACAGCCTACCGGGAACATCTCTTCCAAAGGCCTGTGAAACGCAGTTTCTTTGCAGGCCTGATCTGGCTGAAGTAGGACTTCTGCTCTGGGTGTGCTACTTTGCCCTAGAGCTGAAAGGCACAACGTGCAGGCTTCTTTCCAAAGGGCGAGTTGGGCCCCACAGCATCTTGCTTCCAGCTCTTTGGGAAGCTAAGAAACAACTCGCTCTGCACAGTGCTCTTACAGCCTACCGGGAACATCTCTTCCAAAGGCCTGTGAAACGCAGTTTCTTTGCAGGCCTGACCTGGCTGAAGTAGGACTTCTGCTCTGGGTGTGCTACTTTGCCCTAGAGCTGAAAGGCACAACGTGCAGGCTTCCTTCCAAAGGGCGAGTTGGGCCCCACAGCATCTTGCTACCAGCTCTTTGGGAAGCTAAGAAACAACTCGCTCTGCACAGTGCTCTTACAGCCTACCGGGAACATCTCTTCCAAAGGCCTGTGAAACGCAGTTTCTTTGCAGGCCTGATCTGGCTGAAGTAGGACTTCTGCTCTGGGTGTGCTACTTTGCCCTAGAGCTGAAAATCACAACGTGCAGGCTTCTTTCCAAAGGGCGAGTTGGGCCCCACAGCATCTTGCTTCCAGCTCTTTGGGAAGCTAAGAAACAACTCGCTCTGCACAGTGCTCTTACAGCCTACCGGGAACATCTCTTCCAAAGGCCTGTGAAACGCAGTTTCTTTGCAGGCCTGATCTGGCTGAAGTAGGACTTCTGCTCTGCGTGTGCTACTTTGCCCTAGAGCTGAAAGGCACAACGTGCAGGCTTCTTTCCAAAGGGCGAGTTGGGCCCCACTGCATCTTGCTTCCAGCTCTTTGGGAAGCTAAGAAACAACTCGCTCTGCACAGTGCTCTTACATCCTACTGGGAACATCTCCTCCAAAGGCCTGTGAAACGCAGCTTCTTTGCAGGCCTGATCTGGCTGAAGTAGGACTTCTGCTCTGGGTGTGCTACTTTGCCCTAGAGCTGAAAGGCACAATGTGCAGGCTTCTTTCCAAAGGGCGAGTTAGGCCCCACAGCATCTTGCTTCCAGCTCTTTGGGAAGCTATGTAACAACTCGCTCTGCACAGTGCTCTTACAGCCTACAGGGAACATCTCTTCCAAAGGCCTGTGAAACGCAGTTTCTTTGCAGGCCTGATCTGGCTGAAGTAGGACTTCTGCTCTGGGTGTGCTACTTTGCCCTAGAGCTGAAAGGCACAACGTGCAGGCTTCTTTCCAAAGGGCGAGTTGGGCCCCACAGCATCTTGCTTCCAGCTCTTTGGGAAGCTAAGAAACAACTCGCTCTGCACAGTGCTCTTACAGCCTACCGGGAACATCTCTTCCAAAGGCCTGGGAAACACAGTTTCTTTGCAGGCCTGATCTGGCTGAAGTAGGACTTCTGCTCTGGGTGTGCTACTTTGCCCTAGAGCTGAAAGGCACAACGTGCAGGCTTCTTTCCAAAGGGCGAGTTGGGCCCCACAGCATCTTGCTTCCAGCTCTTTGGGAAGCCAAGAAACAACTCGCTCTGCACAGTCCTCTTACAGCCTACCGGGAACATCTCTTCCAAAGGCCTGTGAAACGCAGTTTCTTTTCAGGCCTGATCTGGCTGAAGTAGGACTTCTGCTCTGGGTGTGCTACATTGTCCTAGAGCTGAAAGGCACAACGTGCAGGCTTCTTTCCAAAGGGCGAGTTGGGCCCCACAGCATCTTGCTTCCAGCTCTTTGGGAAGCTAAGAAACAACTCGCTCTGCACAGTGCTCTTACAGCCTACCGGGAACATCTCTTCCAAAGGCCTGTGAAACGCAGTTTCTTTGCAGGCCTGATCTGGCTGAAGTAGGACTTCTGCTCTGGGTGTGCTACTTTGCCCTAGAGCTGAAAGGCACAACGTGCAGGCTTCTTTCCAAAGGGCGAGTTGGGCCCCACAGCATCTTGCTTCCAGCTCTTTGGGAAGCTAAGAAACAACTCGCTCTGCACAGTGCTCTTACAGCCTACCGGGAACATCTCTTCCAAAGGCCTGTGAAACGCAGTTTCTTTGCAGGCCTGATCTGGCTGAAGTAGGACTTCTGCTCTGGGTGTGCTACATTGCCCTAGAGCTGAAAGGCACAACGTGCAGGCTTCTTTCCAAAGGGCGAGTTGGGCCCCACAGCATCTTGCTTCCAGCTCTTTGGGAAGCTAAGAAACAACTCGCTCTGCACAGTGCTCTTACAGCCTACCGGGAACATCTCTTCCAAAGGCCTGTGAAACGCAGTTTCTTTGCAGGCCTGATCTGGCTGAAGTAGGACTTCTGCTCTGGGTGTGCTACTTTGCCCTAGAGCTGAAAGGCACAACGTGCAGGCTTCTTTCCAAAGGGCGAGTTGGGCCCCACAGCATCTTGCTTCCAGCTCTTTGGGAAGCTAAGAAACAACTCGCTCTGCACAGTGCTCTTACAGCCTACCGGGAACATCTCTTCCAAAGGCCTGTGAAACGCAGTTTCTTTGCAGGCCTGATCTGGCTGAAGTAGGACTTCTGCTCTGGGTGTGCTACTTTGCCCTAGAGCTGAAAGGCACAACGTGCAGGCTTCTTTCCAAAGGGCGAGTTGGGCCCCACAGCATCTTGCTTCCAGCTCTTTGGGAAGCTAAGAAACAACTCGCTCTGCACAGTGCTCTTACAGCCTACCGGGAACATCTCTTCCAAAGGCCTGTGAAACGCAGTTTCTTTGCAGGCCTGATCTGGCTGAAGTAGGACTTCTGCTCTGGGTGTGCTACATTGCCCTAGAGCTGAAAGGCACAACGTGCAGGCTTCTTTCCAAAGGGCGAGTTGGGCCCCACAGCATCTTGCTTCCAGCTCTTTGGGAAGCTAAGAAACAACTCGCTCTGCACAGTGCTCTTACAGCCTACCGGGAACATCTCTTCCAAAGGCCTGTGAAACGCAGTTTCTTTGCAGGCCTGATCTGGCTGAAGTAGGACTTCTGCTCTGCGTGTGCTACTTTGCCCTAGAGCTGAAAGGCACAACGTGCAGGCTTCTTTCCAAAGGTCGAGTTGGGCCCCACAGCATCTTGCTTCCAGCTCTTTGGGAAGCTAAGAAACAACTCGCTCTGCACAGTGCTCTTACAGCCTTCCGGGAACATCTCTTCCAAAGGCCTGTGAAACGCAGTTTCTTTGCAGGCCTGATCTGGCTGAAGTAGGACTTCTGCTCTGGGTGTGCTACTTTGCCCTAGAGCTGAAAGGCACAACGTGCAGGCTTCTTTCCAAAGGGCGAGTTGGGCCCCACAGCATCTTGCTTCCAGCTCTTTGGGAAGCTAAGAAACAACTCGCTCTGCACAGTGCTCTTACAGCCTACCGGGAACATCTCTTCCAAAGGCCTGTGAAACGCAGTTTCTTTGCAGGCCTGATCTGGCTGAAGTAGGACTTCTGCTCTGCGTGTGCTACTTTGCCCTAGAGCTGAAAGGCACAACGTGCAGGCTTCTTTCCAAAGGGCGAGTTGCGCCCCACAGCATCTTGCTTCCAGCTCTTTGGGAAGCTAAGAAACAACTCGCTCTGCACAGTGCTCTTACAGCCTACCGGGAACATCTCTTCCAAAGGCCTGTGAAACGCAGTTTCTTTGCAGGCCTGATCTGGCTGAAGTAGGACTTCTGCTCTGGGTGTGCTACTTTGCCCTAGAGCTGAAAGGCACAACGTGCAGGCTTCTTTCCAAAGGGCGAGTTGGGCCCCACAGCATCTTGCTTCCAGCTCTTTGGGAAGCTAAGAAACAACTCGCTCTGCACAGTGCTCTTACAGCCTACCGGGAACATCTCTTCCAAAGGCCTGTGAAACGCAGTTTCTTTGCAGGCCTGATCTGGCTGAAGTAGGACTTCTGCTCTGGGTGTGCTACTTTGCCCTAGAGCTGAAAGGCACAACGTGCAGGCTTCTTTCCAAAGGGCGAGTTGGGCCCCACAGCATCTTGCTTCCAGCTCTTTGGGAAGCTAAGAAACAACTCGCTCTGCACAGTGCTCTTACAGCCTAGTGGGAACATCTCTTCCAAAGGCCCGTGAAACGCAGTTTCTTTGCAGGCCTGATCTGGCTGAAGTAGGACTTCTGCTCTGGGTGTGCTACTTTGCCCTAGAGCTGAAAGGCACAACGTGCAGGCTTCTTTCCAAAGGGCGAGTTGGGCCCCACAGCATCTTGCTTCCAGCTCTTTGGGAAGCTAAGAAACAACTCGCTCTGCACAGTGCTCTTACAGCCTAGTGGGAACATCTCTTCCAAAGGCCTGTGAAACGCAGTTTCTTTGCAGGCCTGATCTGGCTGAAGTAGGACTTCTGCTCTGGGCGTGCTACTTTGCCCTAGAGCCGAAAGGCACAACGTGCAGGCTTCTTTCCAAAGGGCGAGTTGGGCCCCACAGCATCTTGCTTCCAGCTCTTTGGGAAGCTAAGAAACAACTCGCTCTGCACAGTGCTCTTACAGCCTACCGGGAACATCTCTTCCAAAGGCCTGTGAAACGCAGTTTCTTTGCAGGCCTGATCTGGCTGAAGTAGGACTTCTGCTCTGGGCGTGCTACTTTGCCCTAGAGCCGAAAGGCACAACGTGCAGGCTTCTTTCCAAAGGGCGAGTTGGGCCCCACAGCATCTTGCTTCCAGCTCTTTGGGAAGCTAAGAAACAACTCGCTCTGCACAGTGCTCTTACAGCCTAGTGGGAACATCTCTTCCAAAGGCCCGTGAAACCCAGTTTCTTTGCAGGCCTGATCTGGCTGAAGTAGGACTTCTGCTCTGGGTGTGCTACTTTGCCCTAGAGCTGAACGGCACAACGTGCAGGCTTCTTTCCAAAGGGCGAGTTGGGCCCCACAGCATCTTGCTTCCAGCTCTTTGGGAAGCTAAGAAACAACTCGCTCTGCACAGTGCTCTTACAGCCTAGTGGGAACATCTCTTCCAAAGGCCTGTGAAACGCAGTTTCTTTGCAGGCCTGATCTGGCTGAAGTAGGACTTCTGCTCTGGGTGTGCTACTTTGCCCTAGAGCTGAAAGGCACAACGTGCAGGCTTCTTTCCAAAGGGCGAGTTGGGCCCCACAGCATCTTGCTTCCAGCTCTTTGGGAAGCTAAGAAACAACTCGCTCTGCACAGTGCTCTTACAGCCTACCGGGAACATCTCTTCCAAAGGCCTGTGAAACGCAGTTTCTTTGCAGGCCTGATCTGGCTGAAGTAGGACTTCTGCTCTGGGTGTGCTACTTTGCCCTAGAGCTGAAAGGCACAACGTGCAGCCTTCTTTCCAAAGGGCGAGTTGGGCCCCACAGCATCTTGCTTCCAGCTCTTTGGGAAGCTAAGAAACAACTCGCTCTGCACAGTGCTCTTACAGCCTACCGGGAACATCTCTTCCAAAGGCCTGTGAAACGCAGTTTCTTTGCAGGCCTGATCTGGCTGAAGTAGGACTTCTGCTCTTGGTGTGCTACTTTGCCCTAGAGCTGAAAGGCACAACGTGCAGGCTTCTTTCCAAAGGGCGAGTTGGGCCCCACAGCATCTTGCTTCCAGCTCTTTGGGAAGCTAAGAAACAACTCGCTCTGCACAGTGCTCTTACAGCCTACCGGGAACATCTCTTCCAAAGGCCTGTGAAACGCAGTTTCTTTGCAGGCCTGATCTGGCTGAAGTAGGACTTCTGCTCTGGGTGTGCTACATTGCCCTAGAGCTGAAAGGCACAACGTGCAGGCTTCTTTCCAAAGGGCGAGTTGGGCCCCACAGCATCTTGCTTCCAGCTCTTTGGGAAGCTAAGAAACAACTCGCTCTGCACAGTGCTCTTACAGCCTACCGGGAACATCTCTTCCAAAGGCCTGTGAAACGCAGTTTCTTTGCAGGCCTGATCTGGCTGAAGTAGGACTTCTGCTCTGGGTGTGCTACTTTGCCCTAGAGCTGAAAGGCACAACGTGCAGGCTTCTTTCCAAAGGGCGAGTTTGGCCCCACAGCATCTTGCTTCCAGCTCTTTGGGAAGCTAAGAAACAACTCGCTCTGCACAGTGCTCTTACAGCCTACAGGGAACATCTCTTCCAAAGGCCTGTGAAACGCAGTTTCTTTGCAGGCCTATTCTGGCTTAAGTAGGACTTCTGCTCTGGGTGTGCTACTTTGCCCCAGAGCTGAAAGGCACAACGTGCAGGCTTCTTTCCAAAGGGCGAGTTGGGCCCCACAGCATCTTGCTTCCAGCTCTTTGGGAAGCTAAGAAACAACTCGCTCTGCACACTGCTCTTACAGCCTTCCGGGAACATCTCTTCCAAAGGCCTGTGAAACGCAGTTTCTTTGCGGGCCTGATCTGGCTGAAGTAGGACTTCTGCTCTGGGTGTGCTACTTTGCCCTAGAGCTGAAAGGCACAACGTGCAGGCTTCTTTCCAAAGGGCGAGTTGGGCCCCACAGCATCTTGCTTCCAGCTCTTTGGGAAGCTAAGAAACAACTCGCTCTGCACAGTGCTCTTACAGCCTACCGGGAACATCTCTTCCAAAGGCCTGTGAAACGCAGTTTCTTTGCAGGCCTGATCTGGCTGAAGTAGGACTTCTGCTCTGCGTGTGCTACTTTGCCCTAGAGCTGAAAGGCACAACGTGCAGGCTTCTTTCCAAAGGGCGAGTTGGGCCCCACAGCATCTTGCTTCCAGCTCTTTGGGAAGCTAAGAAACAACTCGCTCTGCACAGTGCTCTTACAGCCTACCGGGAACATCTCTTCCAAAGGCCTGTGAAACGCAGTTTCTTTGCAGGCCTGATCTGGCTGAAGTAGGACTTCTGCTCTGGGTGTGCTACTTTGCCCTAGAGCTGAAAGGCACAACGTGCAGGCTTCTTTCCAAAGGGCGAGTTGGGCCCCACAGCATCTTGCTTCCAGCTCTTTGGGAAGCTAAGAAACAACTCGCTCTGCACAGTGCTCTTACAGCCTAGTGGGAACATCTCTTCCAAAGGCCCGTGAAACCCAGTTTCTTTGCAGACCTGATCTGGCTGAAGTAGGACTTCTGCTCTGGGTGTGCTACTTTGCCCTAGAGCTGAAAGGCACAACGTGCAGGCTTCTTTCCAAAGGGCGAGTTGGGCCCCACAGCATCTTGCTTCCAGCTCTTTGGGAAGCTAAGAAACAACTCGCTCTGCACAGTGCTCTTACAGCCTAGTGGGAACATCTCTTCCAAAGGCCTGTGAAACGCAGTTTCTTTGCAGGCCTGATCTGGCTGAAGTAGGACTTCTGCTCTGGGTGTGCTTCTTTGCCCTAGAGCTGAAAGGCACAACGTGCAGGCTTCTTTCCAAAGGGCGAGTTGGGCCCCACAGCATCTTGCTTCCAGCTCTTTGGGAAGCTAAGAAACAACTCGCTCTGCACAGTGCTCTTACAGCCTACCGGGAACATCTCTTCCAAAGGCCTGTGAAACGCAGTTTTTTTGCAGGCCTGATCTGGCTGAAGTAGGACTTCTGCTCTGGGTGTGCTACTTTGCCCTAGAGCTGAAAGGCACAACGTGCAGGCTTCTTTCCAAAGGGCGAGTTGGGCCCCACAGCATCTTGCTTCCAGCTCTTTGGGAAGCTAAGAAACAACTCGCTCTGCACAGTGCTCTTACAGCCTACCGGGAACATCTCTTCCAAAGGCCTGTGAAACGCAGTTTCTTTGCAGGCCTGATCTGGCTGAAGTAGGACTTCTGCTCTGGGTGTGCTACTTTGCCCTAGAGCTGAAAGGCACAACGTGCAGGCTTCTTTCCAAAGGGCGAGTTGGGCCCCACAGCATCTTGCTTCCAGCTCTTTGGGAAGCTAAGAAACAACTCGCTCTGCACAGTGCTCTTACAGCCTACCGGGAACATCTCTTCCAAAGGCCTGTGAAACGCAGTTTCTTTGCAGGCCTGATCTGGCTGAAGTAGGACTTCTGCTCTGGGTGTGCTACTTTGCCCTAGAGCTGAAAGGCACAACGTGCAGGCTTCTTTCCAAAGGGCGAGTTGGGCCCCACAGCATCTTGCTTCCAGCTCTTTGGGAAGCTAAGAAACAACTCGCTCTGCACAGTGCTCTTACAGCCTACCGGGAACATCTCTTCCAAAGGCCTGTTAAACGCAGTTTCTTTGCAGGCCTATTCTGGCTGAAGTAGGACTTCTGCTCTGGGTGTGCTACTTTGCCCTAGAGCTGAAAGGCACAACGTGCAGGCTTCTTTCCAAAGGGCGAGTTGGGCCCCACAGCATCTTGCTTCCAGCTCTTTGGGAAGCTAAGAAACAACTCGCTCTGCACAGTGCTCTTACAGCCTACCGGGAACATCTCTTCCAAAGGCCTGTGAAACGCAGTTTCTTTGCAGGCCTGATCTGGCTGAAGTAGGACTTCTGCTCTGGGTGTGCTACTTTGCCCTAGAGCTGAAAGGCACAACGTGCAGGCTTCCTTCCAAAGGGCGAGTTGGGCCCCACAGCATCTTGCTTCCAGCTCTTTGGGAAGCTAAGAAACAACTCGCTCTGCACAGTGCTCTTACAGCCTACCGGGAACATCTCTTCCAAAGGCCTGTTAAACGCAGTTTCTTTGCAGGCCTGATCTGGCTGAAGTAGGACTTCTGCTCTGGGTGTGCTACTTTGCCCTAGAGCTGAAAGGCACAACGTGCAGGCTTCTTTCCAAAGGGCGAGTTGGGCCCCACAGCATCTTGCTTCCAGCTCTTTGGGAAGCTAAGAAACAACTCGCTCTGCACACTGCTCTTACAGCCTACCGGGAACATCTCTTCCAAAGGCCTGTGAAACGCAGTTTCTTTGCAGGCCTGATCTGGCTGAAGTAGGACTTCTGCTCTGGGTGTGCTACTTTGCCCTAGAGCTGAAAGGCACAACGTGCAGGCTTCTTTCCAAAGGGCGAGTTGGGCCCCACAGCATCTTGCTTCCAGCTCTTTGGGAAGCTAAGAAACAACTCGCTCTGCACAGTGCTCTTACAGCCTACCTGGAACATCTCTTCCAAAGGCCTGTGAAACGCAGTTTCTTTGCAGGCCTGATCTGGCTGAAGTAGGACTTCTGCTCTGGGTGTGCTACTTTGCCCTAGAGCTGAAAGGCACAACGTGCAGGCTTCTTTCCAAAGGGCGAGTTGGGCCCCACAGCATCTTGCTTCCAGCTCTTTGGGAAGCTAAGAAACAACTCGCTCTGCACAGTGCTCTTACAGCCTAGTGGGAACATCTCTTCCAAAGGCCTGTGAAACGCAGTTTCTTTGCAGGCCTGATCTGGCTGAAGTAGGACTTCTGCTCTGGGCGTGCTACTTTGCCCTAGAGCTGAAAGGCACAACGTGCAGGCTTCTTTCCGAAGGGCGAGTTGGGCCCCACAGCATCTTGCTTCCAGCTCTTTGGGAAGCTAAGAAACAACTCGCTCTGCACAGTGCTCTTACAGCCTACCGGGAACATCTCTTCCAAAGGCCTGTGAAACGCAGTTTCATTGCAGGCCTGATCTGGCTGAAGTAGGACTTCTGCTCTGGGCGTGCTACTTTGCCCTAGAGCTGAAAGGCACAACGTGCAGGCTTCTTTCCAAAGGGCGAGTTGGGCCCCACAGCATCTTGCTTCCAGCTCTTTGGGAAGCTAAGAAACAACTCGCTCTGCACAGTGCTCCTACAGCCTACCGGGAACATCTCTTCCAAAGGCCTGTGAAACGCAGTTTCTTTGCAGGCCTGATCTGGCTGAAGTAGGACTTCTGCTCTGGGTGTGCTACTTTGCCCTAGAGCTGAAAGGCACAACGTGCAGGCTTCTTTCCAAAGGGCGAGTTGGGCTCCACAGCATCTTGCTTCCAGCTCTTTGGGAAGCTAAGAAACAACTCGCTCTGCACAGTGCTCTTACAGCCTAGTGGGAACATCTCTTCCAAAGGCCCGTGAAACCCAGTTTCTTTGCAGGCCTGATCTGGCTGAAGTAGGACTTCTGCTCTGGGTGTGCTACTTTGCCCTAGAGCTGAACGGCACAACGTGCAGGCTTCTTTCCAAAGGGCGAGTTGGGCCCCACAGCATCTTGCTTCCAGCTCTTTGGGAAGCTAAGAAACAACTCGCTCTGCACAGTGCTCTTACAGCCTAGTGGGAACATCTCTTCCAAAGGCCTGTGAAACGCAGTTTCTTTGCAGGCCTGATCTGGCTGAAGTAGGACTTCTGCTCTGGGTGTGCTACATTGCCCTAGAGCTGAAAGGCACAACGTGAAGGCTTCTTTCCAAAGGGCGAGTTGGGCCCCACAGCATCTTGCTTCCAGCTCTTTGGGAAGCTAAGAAACAACTCGCTCTGCACAGTGCTCTTACAGCCTACCGGGAACATCTCTTCCAAAGGCCTGTGAAACGCAGTTTCTTTGCAGGCCTGTTCTGGCTGAAGTAGGACTTCTGCTCTGGGTGTGCTACTTTGCCCTAGAGCTGAAAGGCACAACGTGCAGGCTTCTTTCCAAAGGGCGAGTTGGGCCCCACAGCATCTTGCTTCCAGCTCTTTGGGAAGCTAAGAAACAACTCGCTCTGCACAGTGCTCTTACAGCCTACCGGGAACATCTCTTCCAAAGGCCTGTGAAACGCAGTTTCTTTGCAGGCCTGATCTGGCTGAAGTAGGACTTCTGCTCTGGGTGTGCTACTTTGCCCTAGAGCTGAAAGGCACAACGTGCAGGCTTCTTTCCAAAGGGCGAGTTGGGCCCCACAGCATCTTGCTTCCAGCTCTTTGGGAAGCTAAGAAACAACTCGCTCTGCACAGTGCTCTTACAGCCTACCGGGAACATCTCTTCCAAAGGCCTGTTAAACGCAGTTTCTTTGCAGGCCTGATCTGGCTGAAGTAGGACTTCTGCTCTGGGTGTGCTACTTTGCCCTAGAGCTGAAAGGCACAACGTGCAGGCTTCTTTCCAAAGGGCGAGTTGGGCCCCACAGCATCTTGCTTCCAGCTCTTTGGGAAGCTAAGAAACAACTCGCTCTGCACAGTGCTCTTACAGCCTACCGGGAACATCTCTTCCAAAGGCCTGTGAAACGCAGTTTCTTTGCAGGCCTGATCTGGCTGAAGTAGGACTTCTGCTCTGGGTGTGCTACTTTGCCCTAGAGCTGAAAGGCACAACGTGCAGGCTTCTTTCCAAAGGGCGAGTTGGGCCCCACAGCATCTTGCTTCCAGCTCTTTGGGAAGCTAAGAAACAACTCGCTCTGCACAGTGCTCTTACAGCCTACCGGGAACATCTCTTCCAAAGGCCTGTGAAACGCAGTTTCTTTGCAGGCCTGATCTGGCTGAAGTAGGACTTCTGCTCTGGGTGTGCTACTTTGCCCTAGAGCTGAAAGGCACAACGTGCAGGCTTCTTTCCAAAGGGCGAGTTGGGCCCCACAGCATCTTGCTTCCAGCTCTTTGGGAAGCTAAGAAACAACTCGCTCTGCACAGTGCTCTTACAGCCTACCGGGAACATATCTTCCAAAGGCCTGTGAAACGCAGTTTCTTTGCAGGCCTGATCTGGCTGAAGTAGGACTTCTGCTCTGGGTGTGCTACTTTGCCCTAGAGCTGAAAGGCACAACGTGCAGGCTTCTTTCCAAAGGGCGAGTTGGGCCCCACAGCATCTTGCTTCCAGCTCTTTGGGAAGCTAAGAAACAACTCGCTCTGCACAGTGCTCTTACAGCCTACCGGGAACATCTCTTCCAAAGGCCTGTGAAACGCAGTTTCTTTGCAGGCCTGATCTGGCTGAAGTAGGACTTCTGCTCTGGGTGTGCTACTTTGCCCTAGAGCTGAAAGGCACAACGTGCAGGCTTCTTTCCAAAGGGCGAGTTGGGCCCCACAGCATCTTGCTTCCAGCTCTTTGGGAAGCTAAGAAACAACTCGCTCTGCACAGTGCTCTTACAGCCTAGCGGGAACATCTCTTCCAAAGGCCTGTGAAACGCAGTTTCTTTGCAGGCCTGATCTGGCTGAAGTAGGACTTCTGCTCTGGGTGTGCTACTTTGCCCTAGAGCTGAACGGCACAACGTGCAGGCTTCTTTCCAAAGGGCGAGTTGGGCCCCACAGCATCTTGCTTCCAGCTCTTTGGGAAGCTAAGAAACAACTCGCTCTGCACAGTGCTCTTACAGCCTAGTGGGAACATCTCTTCCAAAGGCCTGTGAAACGCAGTTTCTTTGCAGGCCTGATCTGGCTGAAGTAGGACTTCTGCTCTGGGTGTGCTACTTTGCCCTAGAGCTGAAAGGCACAACGTGCAGGCTTCTTTCCAAAGGGCGAGTTGGGCCCCACAGCATCTTGCTTCCAGCTCTTTGGGAAGCTAAGAAACAACTCGCTCTGCACAGTGCTCTTACAGCCTACCGGGAACATCTCTTCCAAAGGCCTGTGAAACGCAGTTTCTTTGCAGGCCTGATCTGGCTGAAGTAGGACTTCTGCTCTGGGTGTGCTACTTTGCCCTAGAGCTGAAAGGCACAACGTGCAGGCTTCTTTCCAAAGGGCGAGTTGGGCCCCACAGCATCTTGCTTCCAGCTCTTTGGGAAGCTAAGAAACAACTCGCTCTGCACAGTGCTCTTACAGCCTTCCGGGAACATCTCTTCCAAAGGCCTGTGAAACGCAGTTTCTTTGCAGGCCTGATCTGGCTGAAGTAGGACTTCTGCTCTGGGTGTGCTACTTTGCCCTAGAGCTGAAAGGCACAACGTGCAGGCTTCTTTCCAAAGGGCGAGTTGGGCCCCACAGCATCTTGCTTCCAGCTCTTTGGGAAGCTAAGAAACAACTCGCTCTGCACAGTGCTCTTACAGCCTACCGGGAACATCTCTTCCAAAGGCCTGTGAAACGCAGTTTCTTTGCAGGCCTGATCTGGCTGAAGTAGGACTTCTGCTCTGGGTGTGCTACTTTGCCCTAGAGCTGAAAGGCACAACGTGCAGGCTTCTTTCCAAAGGGCGAGTTGGGCCCCACAGCATCTTGCTTCCAGCTCTTTGGGAAGCTAAGAAACAACTCGCTCTGCACAGTGCTCTTACAGCCTACCGGGAACATCTCTTCCAAAGGCCTGTGAAACGCAGTTTCTTTGCAGGCCTGATCTGGCTGAAGTAGGACTTCTGCTCTGGGTGTGCTACTTTGCCCTAGAGCTGAAAGGCACAACGTGCAGGCTTCTTTCCAAAGGGCGAGTTGGGCCCCACAGCATCTTGCTTCCAGCTCTTTGGGAAGCTAAGAAACAACTCGCTCTGCACAGTGCTCTTACAGCCTACCGGGAACATCTCTTCCAAAGGCCTGTGAAACGCAGTTTCTTTGCAGGCCTGATCTGGCTGAAGTAGGACTTCTGCTCTGGGTGTGCTACTTTGCCCTAGAGCTGAAAGGCACAACGTGCAGGCTTCTTTCCAAAGGGCGAGTTGGGCCCCACAGCATCTTGCTTCCAGCTCTTTGGGAAGCTAAGAAACAACTCGCTCTGCACAGTGCTCTTACAGCCTACCGGGAACATCTCTTCCAAAGGCCTGTGAAACGCAGTTTCTTTGCAGGCCTGATCTGGCTGAAGTAGGACTTCTGCTCTGGGTGTGCTACTTTGCCCTAGAGCTGAAAGGCACAACGTGCAGGCTTCTTTCCAAAGGGCGAGTTGGGCCCCACAGCATCTTGCTTCCAGCTCTTTGGGAAGCTAAGAAACAACTCGCTCTGCACAGTGCTCTTACAGCCTACCGGGAACATCTCTTCCAAAGGCCTGTGAAACGCAGTTTCTTTGCAGGCCTGATCTGGCTGAAGTAGGACTTCTGCTCTGGGTGTGCTACTTTGCCCTAGAGCTGAACGGCACAACGTGCAGGCTTCTTTCCAAAGGGCGAGTTGGGCCCCACAGCATCTTGCTTCCAGCTCTTTGGGAAGCTAAGAAACAACTCGCTCTGCACAGTGCTCTTACAGCCTAGCGGGAACATCTCTTCCAAAGGCCTGTGAAACGCAGTTTCTTTGCAGGCCTGATCTGGCTGAAGTAGGACTTCTGCTCTGGGTGTGCTACTTTGCCCTAGAGCTGAAAGGCACAACGTGCAGGCTTCTTTCCAAAGGGCGAGTTGGGCCCCACAGCATCTTGCTTCCAGCTCTTTGGGAAGCTAAGAAACAACTCGCTCTGCACAGTGCTCTTACAGCCTACCGGGAACATCTCTTCCAAAGGCCTGTGAAACGCAGTTTCTTTGCAGGCCTGATCTGGCTGAAGTAGGACTTCTGCTCTGGGTGTGCTACTTTGCCCTAGAGCTGAAAGGCACAACGTGCAGGCTTCTTTCCAAAGGGCGAGTTGGGCCCCACAGCATCTTGCTTCCAGCTCTTTGGGAAGCTAAGAAACAACTCGCTCTGCACAGTGCTCTTACAGCCTTCCGGGAACATCTCTTCCAAAGGCCTGTGAAACGCAGTTTCTTTGCAGGCCTGATCTGGCTGAAGTAGGACTTCTGCTCTGGGTGTGCTACTTTGCCCTAGAGCTGAAAGGCACAACGTGCAGGCTTCTTTCCAAAGGGCGAGTTGGGCCCCACAGCATCTTGCTTCCAGCTCTTTGGGAAGCTAAGAAACAACTCGCTCTGCACAGTGCTCTTACAGCCTACCGGGAACATCTCTTCCAAAGGCCTGTGAAACGCAGTTTCTTTGCAGGCCTGATCTGGCTGAAGTAGGACTTCTGCTCTGGGTGTGCTACTTTGCCCTAGAGCTGAAAGGCACAACGTGCAGGCTTCTTTCCAAAGGGCGAGTTGGGCCCCACAGCATCTTGCTTCCAGCTCTTTGGGAAGCTAAGAAACAACTCGCTCTGCACAGTGCTCTTACAGCCTACCGGGAACATCTCTTCCAAAGGCCTGTGAAACGCAGTTTCTTTGCAGGCCTGATCTGGCTGAAGTAGGACTTCTGCTCTGGGTGTGCTACTTTGCCCTAGAGCTGAAAGGCACAACGTGCAGGCTTCTTTCCAAAGGGCGAGTTGGGCCCCACAGCATCTTGCTTCCAGCTCTTTGGGAAGCTAAGAAACAACTCGCTCTGCACAGTGCTCTTACAGCCTACCGGGAACATCTCTTCCAAAGGCCTGTGAAACGCAGTTTCTTTGCAGGCCTGATCTGGCTGAAGTAGGACTTCTGCTCTGGGTGTGCTACTTTGCCCTAGAGCTGAAAGGCACAACGTGCAGGCTTCTTTCCAAAGGGCGAGTTGGGCCCCACAGCATCTTGCTTCCAGCTCTTTGGGAAGCTAAGAAACAACTCGCTCTGCACAGTGCTCTTACAGCCTACCGGGAACATCTCTTCCAAAGGCCTGTGAAACGCAGTTTCTTTGCAGGCCTGATCTGGCTGAAGTAGGACTTCTGCTCTGGGTGTGCTACTTTGCCCTAGAGCTGAAAGGCACAACGTGCAGGCTTCTTTCCAAAGGGCGAGTTGGGCCCCACAGCATCTTGCTTCCAGCTCTTTGGGAAGCTAAGAAACAACTCGCTCTGCACAGTGCTCTTACAGCCTAGCGGGAACATCTCTTCCAAAGGCCTGTGAAACGCAGTTTCTTTGCAGGCCTGATCTGGCTGAAGTAGGACTTCTGCTCTGGGTGTGCTACTTTGCCCTAGAGCTGAAAGGCACAACGTGCAGGCTTCTTTCCAAAGGGCGAGTTGGGCCCCACAGCATCTTGCTTCCAGCTCTTTGGGAAGCTAAGAAACAACTCGCTCTGCACAGTGCTCTTACAGCCTAGTGGGAACATCTCTTCCAAAGGCCTGTGAAACGCAGTTTCTTTGCAGGCCTGATCTGGCTGAAGTAGGACTTCTGCTCTGGGTGTGCTACTTTGCCCTAGAGCTGAAAGGCACAACGTGCAGGCTTCTTTCCAAAGGGCGAGTTGGGCCCCACAGCATCTTGCTTCCAGCTCTTTGGGAAGCTAAGAAACAACTCGCTCTGCACAGTGCTCTTACAGCCTACCGGGAACATCTCTTCCAAAGGCCTGTGAAACGCAGTTTCTTTGCAGGCCTGATCTGGCTGAAGTAGGACTTCTGCTCTGGGTGTGCTACTTTGCCCTAGAGCTGAAAGGCACAACGTGCAGGCTTCTTTCCAAAGGGCGAGTTGGGCCCCACAGCATCTTGCTTCCAGCTCTTTGGGAAGCTAAGAAACAACTCGCTCTGCACAGTGCTCTTACAGCCTACCGGGAACATCTCTTCCAAAGGCCTGTGAAACGCAGTTTCTTTGCAGGCCTGATCTGGCTGAAGTAGGACTTCTGCTCTGGGTGTGCTACTTTGCCCTAGAGCTGAAAGGCACAACGTGCAGGCTTCTTTCCAAAGGGCGAGTTGGGCCCCACAGCATCTTGCTTCCAGCTCTTTGGGAAGCTAAGAAACAACTCGCTCTGCACAGTGCTCTTACAGCCTACCGGGAACATCTCTTCCAAAGGCCTGTGAAACGCAGTTTCTTTGCAGGCCTGATCTGGCTGAAGTAGGACTTCTGCTCTGGGTGTGCTACTTTGCCCTAGAGCTGAAAGGCACAACGTGCAGGCTTCTTTCCAAAGGGCGAGTTGGGCCCCACAGCATCTTGCTTCCAGCTCTTTGGGAAGCTAAGAAACAACTCGCTCTGCACAGTGCTCTTACAGCCTACCGGGAACATCTCTTCCAAAGGCCTGTGAAACGCAGTTTCTTTGCAGGCCTGATCTGGCTGAAGTAGGACTTCTGCTCTGGGTGTGCTACTTTGCCCTAGAGCTGAAAGGCACAACGTGCAGGCTTCTTTCCAAAGGGCGAGTTGGGCCCCACAGCATCTTGCTTCCAGCTCTTTGGGAAGCTAAGAAACAACTCGCTCTGCACAGTGCTCTTACAGCCTACCGGGAACATCTCTTCCAAAGGCCTGTGAAACGCAGTTTCTTTGCAGGCCTGATCTGGCTGAAGTAGGACTTCTGCTCTGGGTGTGCTACTTTGCCCTAGAGCTGAAAGGCACAACGTGCAGGCTTCTTTCCAAAGGGCGAGTTGGGCCCCACAGCATCTTGCTTCCAGCTCTTTGGGAAGCTAAGAAACAACTCGCTCTGCACAGTGCTCTTACAGCCTACCGGGAACATCTCTTCCAAAGGCCTGTGAAACGCAGTTTCTTTGCAGGCCTGATCTGGCTGAAGTAGGACTTCTGCTCTGGGTGTGCTACTTTGCCCTAGAGCTGAAAGGCACAACGTGCAGGCTTCTTTCCAAAGGGCGAGTTGGGCCCCACAGCATCTTGCTTCCAGCTCTTTGGGAAGCTAAGAAACAACTCGCTCTGCACAGTGCTCTTACAGCCTACCGGGAACATCTCTTCCAAAGGCCTGTGAAACGCAGTTTCTTTGCAGGCCTGATCTGGCTGAAGTAGGACTTCTGCTCTGGGTGTGCTACTTTGCCCTAGAGCTGAAAGGCACAACGTGCAGGCTTCTTTCCAAAGGGCGAGTTGGGCCCCACAGCATCTTGCTTCCAGCTCTTTGGGAAGCTAAGAAACAACTCGCTCTGCACAGTGCTCTTACAGCCTACCGGGAACATCTCTTCCAAAGGCCTGTGAAACGCAGTTTCTTTGCAGGCCTGATCTGGCTGAAGTAGGACTTCTGCTCTGGGTGTGCTACTTTGCCCTAGAGCTGAAAGGCACAACGTGCAGGCTTCTTTCCAAAGGGCGAGTTGGGCCCCACAGCATCTTGCTTCCAGCTCTTTGGGAAGCTAAGAAACAACTCGCTCTGCACAGTGCTCTTACAGCCTACCGGGAACATCTCTTCCAAAGGCCTGTGAAACGCAGTTTCTTTGCAGGCCTGATCTGGCTGAAGTAGGACTTCTGCTCTGGGTGTGCTACTTTGCCCTAGAGCTGAAAGGCACAACGTGCAGGCTTCTTTCCAAAGGGCGAGTTGGGCCCCACAGCATCTTGCTTCCAGCTCTTTGGGAAGCTAAGAAACAACTCGCTCTGCACAGTGCTCTTACAGCCTACCGGGAACATCTCTTCCAAAGGCCTGTGAAACGCAGTTTCTTTGCAGGCCTGATCTGGCTGAAGTAGGACTTCTGCTCTGGGTGTGCTACTTTGCCCTAGAGCTGAAAGGCACAACGTGCAGGCTTCTTTCCAAAGGGCGAGTTGGGCCCCACAGCATCTTGCTTCCAGCTCTTTGGGAAGCTAAGAAACAACTCGCTCTGCACAGTGCTCTTACAGCCTACCGGGAACATCTCTTCCAAAGGCCTGTGAAACGCAGTTTCTTTGCAGGCCTGATCTGGCTGAAGTAGGACTTCTGCTCTGGGTGTGCTACTTTGCCCTAGAGCTGAAAGGCACAACGTGCAGGCTTCTTTCCAAAGGGCGAGTTGGGCCCCACAGCATCTTGCTTCCAGCTCTTTGGGAAGCTAAGAAACAACTCGCTCTGCACAGTGCTCTTACAGCCTTCCGGGAACATCTCTTCCAAAGGCCTGTGAAACGCAGTTTCTTTGCAGGCCTGATCTGGCTGAAGTAGGACTTCTGCTCTGGGTGTGCTACTTTGCCCTAGAGCTGAAAGGCACAACGTGCAGGCTTCTTTCCAAAGGGCGAGTTGGGCCCCACAGCATCTTGCTTCCAGCTCTTTGGGAAGCTAAGAAACAACTCGCTCTGCACAGTGCTCTTACAGCCTACCGGGAACATCTCTTCCAAAGGCCTGTGAAACGCAGTTTCTTTGCAGGCCTGATCTGGCTGAAGTAGGACTTCTGCTCTGGGTGTGCTACTTTGCCCTAGAGCTGAAAGGCACAACGTGCAGGCTTCTTTCCAAAGGGCGAGTTGGGCCCCACAGCATCTTGCTTCCAGCTCTTTGGGAAGCTAAGAAACAACTCGCTCTGCACAGTGCTCTTACAGCCTACCGGGAACATCTCTTCCAAAGGCCTGTGAAACGCAGTTTCTTTGCAGGCCTGATCTGGCTGAAGTAGGACTTCTGCTCTGGGTGTGCTACTTTGCCCTAGAGCTGAAAGGCACAACGTGCAGGCTTCTTTCCAAAGGGCGAGTTG
Organism: Equus przewalskii; assembly: GCF_037783145.1. NCBI lineage: Eukaryota > Metazoa > Chordata > Mammalia > Perissodactyla > Equidae > Equus > Equus przewalskii. The sequence continues at coordinate 57,970 of NW_027228369.1, forward strand.
GGCCCCACAGCATCTTGCTTCCAGCTCTTTGGGAAGCTAAGAAACAACTCGCTCTGCACAGTGCTCTTACAGCCTACCGGGAACATCTCTTCCAAAGGCCTGTGAAACGCAGTTTCTTTGCAGGCCTGATCTGGCTGAAGTAGGACTTCTGCTCTGGGTGTGCTACTTTGCCCTAGAGCTGAAAGGCACAACGTGCAGGCTTCTTTCCAAAGGGCGAGTTGGGCCCCACAGCATCTTGCTTCCAGCTCTTTGGGAAGCTAAGAAACAACTCGCTCTGCACAGTGCTCTTACAGCCTACCGGGAACATCTCTTCCAAGGCCTGTGAAACGCAGTTTCTTTGCAGGCCTGATCTGGCTGAAGTAGGACTTCTGCTCTGGGTGTGCTACTTTGCCCTAGAGCTGAAAGGCACAACGTGCAGGCTTCTTTCCAAAGGGCGAGTTGGGCCCCACAGCATCTTGCTTCCAGCTCTTTGGGAAGCTAAGAAACAACTCGCTCTGCACAGTGCTCTTACAGCCTACCGGGAACATCTCTTCCAAAGGCCTGTGAAACGCAGTTTCTTTGCAGGCCTGATCTGGCTGAAGTAGGACTTCTGCTCTGGGTGTGCTACTTTGCCCTAGAGCTGAAAGGCACAACGTGCAGGCTTCTTTCCAAAGGGCGAGTTGGGCCCCACAGCATCTTGCTTCCAGCTCTTTGGGAAGCTAAGAAACAACTCGCTCTGCACAGTGCTCTTACAGCCTACCGGGAACATCTCTTCCAAAGGCCTGTGAAACGCAGTTTCTTTGCAGGCCTGATCTGGCTGAAGTAGGACTTCTGCTCTGGGTGTGCTACTTTGCCCTAGAGCTGAAAGGCACAACGTGCAGGCTTCTTTCCAAAGGGCGAGTTGGGCCCCACAGCATCTTGCTTCCAGCTCTTTGGGAAGCTAAGAAACAACTCGCTCTGCACAGTGCTCTTACAGCCTACCGGGAACATCTCTTCCAAAGGCCTGTGAAACGCAGTTTCTTTGCAGGCCTGATCTGGCTGAAGTAGGACTTCTGCTCTGGGTGTGCTACTTTGCCCTAGAGCTGAAAGGCACAACGTGCAGGCTTCTTTCCAAAGGGCGAGTTGGGCCCCACAGCATCTTGCTTCCAGCTCTTTGGGAAGCTAAGAAACAACTCGCTCTGCACAGTGCTCTTACAGCCTACCGGGAACATCTCTTCCAAAGGCCTGTGAAACGCAGTTTCTTTGCAGGCCTGATCTGGCTGAAGTAGGACTTCTGCTCTGGGTGTGCTACTTTGCCCTAGAGCTGAAAGGCACAACGTGCAGGCTTCTTTCCAAAGGGCGAGTTGGGCCCCACAGCATCTTGCTTCCAGCTCTTTGGGAAGCTAAGAAACAACTCGCTCTGCACAGTGCTCTTACAGCCTACCGGGAACATCTCTTCCAAAGGCCTGTGAAACGCAGTTTCTTTGCAGGCCTGATCTGGCTGAAGTAGGACTTCTGCTCTGGGTGTGCTACTTTGCCCTAGAGCTGAAAGGCACAACGTGCAGGCTTCTTTCCAAAGGGCGAGTTGGGCCCCACAGCATCTTGCTTCCAGCTCTTTGGGAAGCTAAGAAACAACTCGCTCTGCACAGTGCTCTTACAGCCTACCGGGAACATCTCTTCCAAAGGCCTGTGAAACGCAGTTTCTTTGCAGGCCTGATCTGGCTGAAGTAGGACTTCTGCTCTGGGTGTGCTACTTTGCCCTAGAGCTGAAAGGCACAACGTGCAGGCTTCTTTCCAAAGGGCGAGTTGGGCCCCACAGCATCTTGCTTCCAGCTCTTTGGGAAGCTAAGAAACAACTCGCTCTGCACAGTGCTCTTACAGCCTACCGGGAACATCTCTTCCAAAGGCCTGTGAAACGCAGTTTCTTTGCAGGCCTGATCTGGCTGAAGTAGGACTTCTGCTCTGGGTGTGCTACTTTGCCCTAGAGCTGAAAGGCACAACGTGCAGGCTTCTTTCCAAAGGGCGAGTTGGGCCCCACAGCATCTTGCTTCCAGCTCTTTGGGAAGCTAAGAAACAACTCGCTCTGCACAGTGCTCTTACAGCCTACCGGGAACATCTCTTCCAAAGGCCTGTGAAACGCAGTTTCTTTGCAGGCCTGATCTGGCTGAAGTAGGACTTCTGCTCTGGGTGTGCTACTTTGCCCTAGAGCTGAAAGGCACAACGTGCAGGCTTCTTTCCAAAGGGCGAGTTGGGCCCCACAGCATCTTGCTTCCAGCTCTTTGGGAAGCTAAGAAACAACTCGCTCTGCACAGTGCTCTTACAGCCTACCGGGAACATCTCTTCCAAAGGCCTGTTAAACGCAGTTTCTTTGCAGGCCTGATCTGGCTGAAGTAGGACTTCTGCTCTGGGTGTGCTACTTTGCCCTAGAGCTGAAAGGCACAACGTGCAGGCTTCTTTCCAAAGGGCGAGTTGGGCCCCACAGCATCTTGCTTCCAGCTCTTTGGGAAGCTAAGAAACAACTCGCTCTGCACAGTGCTCTTACAGCCTAGTGGGAACATCTCTTCCAAAGGCCTGTGAAACGCAGTTTCTTTGCAGGCCTGATCTGGCTGAAGTAGGACTTCTGCTCTGGGTGTGCTACTTTGCCCTAGAGCTGAAAGGCACAACGTGCAGGCTTCTTTCCAAAGGGCGAGTTGGGCCCCACAGCATCTTGCTTCCAGCTCTTTGGGAAGCTAAGAAACAACTCGCTCTGCACAGTGCTCTTACAGCCTACCGGGAACATCTCTTCCAAAGGCCTGTGAAACGCAGTTTCTTTGCAGGCCTGATCTGGCTGAAGTAGGACTTCTGCTCTGGGTGTGCTACTTTGCCCTAGAGCTGAAAGGCACAACGTGCAGGCTTCTTTCCAAAGGGCGAGTTGGGCCCCACAGCATCTTGCTTCCAGCTCTTTGGGAAGCTAAGAAACAACTCGCTCTGCACAGTGCTCTTACAGCCTACCGGGAACATCTCTTCCAAAGGCCTGTGAAACGCAGTTTCTTTGCAGGCCTGATCTGGCTGAAGTAGGACTTCTGCTCTGGGTGTGCTACTTTGCCCTAGAGCTGAAAGGCACAACGTGCAGGCTTCTTTCCAAAGGGCGAGTTGGGCCCCACAGCATCTTGCTTCCAGCTCTTTGGGAAGCTAAGAAACAACTCGCTCTGCACAGTGCTCTTACAGCCTACCGGGAACATCTCTTCCAAAGGCCTGTGAAACGCAGTTTCTTTGCAGGCCTGATCTGGCTGAAGTAGGACTTCTGCTCTGGGTGTGCTACTTTGCCCTAGAGCTGAAAGGCACAACGTGCAGGCTTCTTTCCAAAGGGCGAGTTGGGCCCCACAGCATCTTGCTTCCAGCTCTTTGGGAAGCTAAGAAACAACTCGCTCTGCACAGTGCTCTTACAGCCTACCGGGAACATCTCTTCCAAAGGCCTGTGAAACGCAGTTTCTTTGCAGGCCTGATCTGGCTGAAGTAGGACTTCTGCTCTGGGTGTGCTACTTTGCCCTAGAGCTGAAAGGCACAACGTGCAGGCTTCTTTCCAAAGGGCGAGTTGGGCCCCACAGCATCTTGCTTCCAGCTCTTTGGGAAGCCAAGAAACAACTCGCTCTGCACAGTGCTCTTACAGCCTACCGGGAACATCTCTTCCAAAGGCCTGTGAAACGCAGTTTCTTTGCAGGCCTGATCTGGCTGAAGTAGGACTTCTGCTCTGGGTGTGCTACTTTGCCCTAGAGCTGAAAGGCACAACGTGCAGGCTTCTTTCCAAAGGGCGAGTTGGGCCCCACAGCATCTTGCTTCCAGCTCTTTGGGAAGCTAAGAAACAACTCGCTCTGCACAGTGCTCTTACAGCCTACCGGGAACATCTCTTCCAAAGGCCTGTGAAACGCAGTTTCTTTGCAGGCCTGATCTGGCTGAAGTAGGACTTCTGCTCTGGGTGTGCTACTTTGCCCTAGAGCTGAAAGGCACAACGTGCAGGCTTCTTTCCAAAGGGCGAGTTGGGCCCCACAGCATCTTGCTTCCAGCTCTTTGGGAAGCTAAGAAACAACTCGCTCTGCACAGTGCTCTTACAGCCTACCGGGAACATCTCTTCCAAAGGCCTGTGAAACGCAGTTTCTTTGCAGGCCTGATCTGGCTGAAGTAGGACTTCTGCTCTGGGTGTGCTACTTTGCCCTAGAGCTGAAAGGCACAACGTGCAGGCTTCTTTCCAAAGGGCGAGTTGGGCCCCACAGCATCTTGCTTCCAGCTCTTTGGGAAGCTAAGAAACAACTCGCTCTGCACAGTGCTCTTACAGCCTAGTGGGAACATCTCTTCCAAAGGCCTGTGAAACGCAGTTTCTTTGCAGGCCTGATCTGGCTGAAGTAGGACTTCTGCTCTGGGTGTGCTACTTTGCCCTAGAGCTGAAAGGCACAACGTGCAGGCTTCTTTCCAAAGGGCGAGTTGGGCCCCACAGCATCTTGCTTCCAGCTCTTTGGGAAGCTAAGAAACAACTCGCTCTGCACAGTGCTCTTACAGCCTACCGGGAACATCTCTTCCAAAGGCCTGTGAAACGCAGTTTCTTTGCAGGCCTGATCTGGCTGAAGTAGGACTTCTGCTCTGGGTGTGCTACTTTGCCCTAGAGCTGAAAGGCACAACGTGCAGGCTTCTTTCCAAAGGGCGAGTTGGGCCCCACAGCATCTTGCTTCCAGCTCTTTGGGAAGCTAAGAAACAACTCGCTCTGCACAGTGCTCTTACAGCCTAGTGGGAACATCTCTTCCAAAGGCCTGTGAAACGCAGTTTCTTTGCAGGCCTGATCTGGCTGAAGTAGGACTTCTGCTCTGGGTGTGCTACTTTGCCCTAGAGCTGAAAGGCACAACGTGCAGGCTTCTTTCCAAAGGGGCGAGTTGGGCCCCACAGCATCTTGCTTCCAGCTCTTTGGGAAGCTAAGAAACAACTCGCTCTGCACAGTGCTCCTACAGCCTACCGGGAACATCTCTTCCAAAGGCCTGTGAAACGCAGTTTCTTTGCAGGCCTGATCTGGCTGAAGTAGGACTTCTGCTCTGGGTGTGCTACTTTGCCCTAGAGCTGAAAGGCACAACGTGCAGGCTTCTTTCCAAAGGGCGAGTTGGGCCCCACAGCATCTTGCTTCCAGCTCTTTGGGAAGCTAAGAAACAACTCGCTCTGCACAGTGCTCTTACAGCCTACCGGGAACATCTCTTCCAAAGGCCTGTGAAACGCAGTTTCTTTGCAGGCCTGATCTGGCTGAAGTAGGACTTCTGCTCTGGGTGTGCTACTTTGCCCTAGAGCTGAAAGGCACAACGTGCAGGCTTCTTTCCAAAGGGCGAGTTGGGCCCCACAGCATCTTGCTTCCAGCTCTTTGGGAAGCTAAGAAACAACTCGCTCTGCACAGTGCTCTTACAGCCTACCGGGAACATCTCTTCCAAAGGCCTGTGAAACGCAGTTTCTTTGCAGGCCTGATCTGGCTGAAGTAGGACTTCTGCTCTGGGTGTGCTACTTTGCCCTAGAGCTGAAAGGCACAACGTGCAGGCTTCTTTCCAAAGGGCGAGTTGGGCCCCACAGCATCTTGCTTCCAGCTCTTTGGGAAGCTAAGAAACAACTCGCTCTGCACAGTGCTCTTACAGCCTACCGGGAACATGTCTTCCAAAGGCCTGTGAAACGCAGTTTCTTTGCAGGCCTGATCTGGCTGAAGTAGGACTTCTGCTCTGGGTGTGCTACTTTGCCCTAGAGCTGAAAGGCACAACGTGCAGGCTTCTTTCCAAAGGGCGAGTTGGGCCCCACAGCATCTTGCTTCCAGCTCTTTGGGAAGCTAAGAAACAACTCGCTCTGCACAGTGCTCTTACAGCCTACCGGGAACATCTCTTCCAAAGGCCTGTGAAACGCAGTTTCTTTGCAGGCCTGATCTGGCTGAAGTAGGACTTCTGCTCTGGGTGTGCTACTTTGCCCTAGAGCTGAAAGGCACAACGTGCAGGCTTCTTTCCAAAGGGGCGAGTTGGGCCCCACAGCATCTTGCTTCCAGCTCTTTGGGAAGCTAAGAAACAACTCGCTCTGCACAGTGCTCTTACAGCCTAGTGGGAACATCTCTTCCAAAGGCCTGTGAAACGCAGTTTCTTTGCAGGCCTGATCTGGCTGAAGTAGGACTTCTGCTCTGGGTGTGCTACTTTGCCCTAGAGCTGAAAGGCACAACGTGCAGGCTTCTTTCCAAAGGGCGAGTTGGGCCCCACAGCATCTTGCTTCCAGCTCTTTGGGAAGCTAAGAAACAACTCGCTCTGCACAGTGCTCTTACAGCCTACCGGGAACATCTCTTCCAAAGGCCTGTGAAACGCAGTTTCTTTGCAGGCCTGATCTGGCTGAAGTAGGACTTCTGCTCTGGGTGTGCTACTTTGCCCTAGAGCTGAAAGGCACAACGTGCAGGCTTCTTTCCAAAGGGCGAGTTGGGCCCCACAGCATCTTGCTTCCAGCTCTTTGGGAAGCTAAGAAACAACTCGCTCTGCACAGTGCTCTTACAGCCTACCGGGAACATCTCTTCCAAAGGCCTGTGAAACGCAGTTTCTTTGCAGGCCTGATCTGGCTGAAGTAGGACTTCTGCTCTGGGTGTGCTACTTTGCCCTAGAGCTGAAAGGCACAACGTGCAGGCTTCTTTCCAAAGGGCGAGTTGGGCCCCACAGCATCTTGCTTCCAGCTCTTTGGGAAGCTAAGAAACAACTCGCTCTGCACAGTGCTCTTACAGCCTACCGGGAACATCTCTTCCAAAGGCCTGTGAAACGCAGTTTCTTTGCAGGCCTGATCTGGCTGAAGTAGGACTTCTGCTCTGGGTGTGCTACTTTGCCCTAGAGCTGAAAGGCACAACGTGCAGGCTTCTTTCCAAAGGGCGAGGTGGGCCCCACAGCATCTTGCTTCCAGCTCTTTGGGAAGCTAAGAAACAACTCGCTCTGCACAGTGCTCTTACAGCCTACCGGGAACATCTCTTCCAAAGGCCTGTGAAACGCAGTTTCTTTGCAGGCCTGATCTGGCTGAAGTAGGACTTCTGCTCTGGGTGTGCTACTTTGCCCTAGAGCTGAAAGGCACAACGTGCAGGCTTCTTTCCAAAGGGCGAGTTGGGCCCCACAGCATCTTGCTTCCAGCTCTTTGGGAAGCTAAGAAACAACTCGCTCTGCACAGTGCTCTTACAGCCTACGGGGAACATCTCTTCCAAAGGCCTGTGAAACGCAGTTTCTTTGCAGGCCTGATCTGGCTGAAGTAGGACTTCTGCTCTGGGTGTGCTACTTTGCCCTAGAGCTGAAAGGCACAACGTGCAGGCTTCTTTCCAAAGGGCGAGTTGGGCCCCACAGCATCTTGCTTCCAGCTCTTTGGGAAGCTAAGAAACAACTCGCTCTGCACAGTGCTCTTACAGCCTAGTGGGAACATCTCTTCCAAAGGCCTGTGAAACGCAGTTTCTTTGCAGGCCTGATCTGGCTGAAGTAGGACTTCTGCTCTGGGTGTGCTACTTTGCCCTAGAGCTGAAAGGCACAACGTGCAGGCTTCTTTCCAAAGGGCGAGTTGGGCCCCACAGCATCTTGCTTCCAGCTCTTTGGGAAGCTAAGAAACAACTCGCTCTGCACAGTGCTCTTACAGCCTACCGGGAACATCTCTTCCAAAGGCCTGTGAAACGCAGTTTCTTTGCAGGCCTGATCTGGCTGAAGTAGGACTTCTGCTCTGGGTGTGCTACTTTGCCCTAGAGCTGAAAGGCACAACGTGCAGGCTTCTTTCCAAAGGGCGAGTTGGGCCCCACAGCATCTTGCTTCCAGCTCTTTGGGAAGCTAAGAAACAACTCGCTCTGCACAGTGCTCTTACAGCCTACCGGGAACATCTCTTCCAAAGGCCTGTGAAACGCAGTTTCTTTGCAGGCCTGATCTGGCTGAAGTAGGACTTCTGCTCTGGGTGTGCTACTTTGCCCTAGAGCTGAAAGGCACAACGTGCAGGCTTCTTTCCAAAGGGCGAGTTGGGCCCCACAGCATCTTGCTTCCAGCTCTTTGGGAAGCTAAGAAACAACTCGCTCTGCACAGTGCTCTTACAGCCTACCGGGAACATCTCTTCCAAAGGCCTGTGAAACGCAGTTTCTTTGCAGGCCTGATCTGGCTGAAGTAGGACTTCTGCTCTGGGTGTGCTACTTTGCCCTAGAGCTGAAAGGCACAACGTGCAGGCTTCTTTCCAAAGGGCGAGTTGGGCCCCACAGCATCTTGCTTCCAGCTCTTTGGGAAGCTAAGAAACAACTCGCTCTGCACAGTGCTCTTACAGCCTACCGGGAACATCTCTTCCAAAGGCCTGTGAAACGCAGTTTCTTTGCAGGCCTGATCTGGCTGAAGTAGGACTTCTGCTCTGGGTGTGCTACTTTGCCCTAGAGCTGAAAGGCACAACGTGCAGGCTTCTTTCCAAAGGGCGAGTTGGGCCCCACAGCATCTTGCTTCCAGCTCTTTGGGAAGCTAAGAAACAACTCGCTCTGCACAGTGCTCTTACAGCCTACCGGGAACATCTCTTCCAAAGGCCTGTGAAACGCAGTTTCTTTGCAGGCCTGATCTGGCTGAAGTAGGACTTCTGCTCTGGGTGTGCTACTTTGCCCTAGAGCTGAAAGGCACAACGTGCAGGCTTCTTTCCAAAGGGCGAGTTGGGCCCCACAGCATCTTGCTTCCAGCTCTTTGGGAAGCTAAGAAACAACTCGCTCTGCACAGTGCTCTTACAGCCTACCGGGAACATCTCTTCCAAAGGCCTGTGAAACGCAGTTTCTTTGCAGGCCTGATCTGGCTGAAGTAGGACTTCTGCTCTGGGTGTGCTACTTTGCCCTAGAGCTGAAAGGCACAACGTGCAGGCTTCTTTCCAAAGGGCGAGTTGGGCCCCACAGCATCTTGCTTCCAGCTCTTTGGGAAGCTAAGAAACAACTCGCTCTGCACAGTGCTCTTACAGCCTACCGGGAACATCTCTTCCAAAGGCCTGTGAAACGCAGTTTCTTTGCAGGCCTGATCTGGCTGAAGTAGGACTTCTGCTCTGGGTGTGCTACTTTGCCCTAGAGCTGAAAGGCACAACGTGCAGGCTTCTTTCCAAAGGGCGAGTTGGGCCCCACAGCATCTTGCTTCCAGCTCTTTGGGAAGCTAAGAAACAACTCGCTCTGCACAGTGCTCTTACAGCCTACCGGGAACATCTCTTCCAAAGGCCTGTGAAACGCAGTTTCTTTGCAGGCCTGATCTGGCTGAAGTAGGACTTCTGCTCTGGGTGTGCTACTTTGCCCTAGAGCTGAAAGGCACAACGTGCAGGCTTCTTTCCAAAGGGCGAGTTGGGCCCCACAGCATCTTGCTTCCAGCTCTTTGGGAAGCTAAGAAACAACTCGCTCTGCACAGTGCTCTTACAGCCTACCGGGGACATCTCTTCCAAAGGCCTGTGAAACGCAGTTTCTTTGCAGGCCTGATCTGGCTGAAGTAGGACTTCTGCTCTGGGTGTGCTACTTTGCCCTAGAGCTGAAAGGCACAACGTGCAGGCTTCTTTCCAAAGGGCGAGTTGGGCCCCACAGCATCTTGCTTCCAGCTCTTTGGGAAGCTAAGAAACAACTCGCTCTGCACAGTGCTCTTACAGCCTACCGGGAACATCTCTTCCAAAGGCCTGTGAAACGCAGTTTCTTTGCAGGCCTGATCTGGCTGAAGTAGGACTTCTGCTCTGGGTGTGCTACTTTGCCCTAGAGCTGAAAGGCACAACGTGCAGGCTTCTTTCCAAAGGGCGAGTTGGGCCCCACAGCATCTTGCTTCCAGCTCTTTGGGAAGCTAAGAAACAACTCGCTCTGCACAGTGCTCTTACAGCCTACCGGGAACATCTCTTCCAAAGGCCTGTGAAACGCAGTTTCTTTGCAGGCCTGATCTGGCTGAAGTAGGACTTCTGCTCTGGGTGTGCTACTTTGCCCTAGAGCTGAAAGGCACAACGTGCAGGCTTCTTTCCAAAGGGCGAGTTGGGCCCCACAGCATCTTGCTTCCAGCTCTTTGGGAAGCTAAGAAACAACTCGCTCTGCACAGTGCTCTTACAGCCTACCGGGAACATCTCTTCCAAAGGCCTGTGAAACGCAGTTTCTTTGCAGGCCTGATCTGGCTGAAGTAGGACTTCTGCTCTGGGTGTGCTACTTTGCCCTAGAGCTGAAAGGCACAACGTGCAGGCTTCTTTCCAAAGGGCGAGTTGGGCCCCACAGCATCTTGCTTCCAGCTCTTTGGGAAGCTAAGAAACAACTCGCTCTGCACAGTGCTCTTACAGCCTACCGGGAACATCTCTTCCAAAGGCCTGTGAAACGCAGTTTCTTTGCAGGCCTGATCTGGCTGAAGTAGGACTTCTGCTCTGGGTGTGCTACTTTGCCCTAGAGCTGAAAGGCACAACGTGCAGGCTTCTTTCCAAAGGGCGAGTTGGGCCCCACAGCATCTTGCTTCCAGCTCTTTGGGAAGCTAAGAAACAACTCGCTCTGCACAGTGCTCTTACAGCCTACCGGGAACATCTCTTCCAAAGGCCTGTGAAACGCAGTTTCTTTGCAGGCCTGATCTGGCTGAAGTAGGACTTCTGCTCTGGGTGTGCTACTTTGCCCTAGAGCTGAAAGGCACAACGTGCAGGCTTCTTTCCAAAGGGCGAGTTGGGCCCCACAGCATCTTGCTTCCAGCTCTTTGGGAAGCTAAGAAACAACTCGCTCTGCACAGTGCTCTTACAGCCTACCGGGAACATCTCTTCCAAAGGCCTGTGAAACGCAGTTTCTTTGCAGGCCTGATCTGGCTGAAGTAGGACTTCTGCTCTGGGTGTGCTACTTTGCCCTAGAGCTGAAAGGCACAACGTGCAGGCTTCTTTCCAAAGGGCGAGTTGGGCCCCACAGCATCTTGCTTCCAGCTCTTTGGGAAGCTAAGAAACAACTCGCTCTGCACAGTGCTCTTACAGCCTACCGGGAACATCTCTTCCAAAGGCCTGTGAAACGCAGTTTCTTTGCAGGCCTGATCTGGCTGAAGTAGGACTTCTGCTCTGGGTGTGCTACTTTGCCCTAGAGCTGAAAGGCACAACGTGCAGGCTTCTTTCCAAAGGGCGAGTTGGGCCCCACAGCATCTTGCTTCCAGCTCTTTGGGAAGCTAAGAAACAACTCGCTCTGCACAGTGCTCTTACAGCCTACCGGGAACATCTCTTCCAAAGGCCTGTGAAACGCAGTTTCTTTGCAGGCCTGATCTGGCTGAAGTAGGACTTCTGCTCTGGGTGTGCTACTTTGCCCTAGAGCTGAAAGGCACAACGTGCAGGCTTCTTTCCAAAGGGCGAGTTGGGCCCCACAGCATCTTGCTTCCAGCTCTTTGGGAAGCTAAGAAACAACTCGCTCTGCACAGTGCTCTTACAGCCTACCGGGAACATCTCTTCCAAAGGCCTGTGAAACGCAGTTTCTTTGCAGGCCTGATCTGGCTGAAGTAGGACTTCTGCTCTGGGTGTGCTACTTTGCCCTAGAGCTGAAAGGCACAACGTGCAGGCTTCTTTCCAAAGGGCGAGTTGGGCCCCACAGCATCTTGCTTCCAGCTCTTTGGGAAGCTAAGAAACAACTCGCTCTGCACAGTGCTCTTACAGCCTACCGGGAACATCTCTTCCAAAGGCCTGTGAAACGCAGTTTCTTTGCAGGCCTGATCTGGCTGAAGTAGGACTTCTGCTCTGGGTGTGCTACTTTGCCCTAGAGCTGAAAGGCACAACGTGCAGGCTTCTTTCCAAAGGGCGAGTTGGGCCCCACAGCATCTTGCTTCCAGCTCTTTGGGAAGCTAAGAAACAACTCGCTCTGCACAGTGCTCTTACAGCCTACCGGGAACATCTCTTCCAAAGGCCTGTGAAACGCAGTTTCTTTGCAGGCCTGATCTGGCTGAAGTAGGACTTCTGCTCTGGGTGTGCTACTTTGCCCTAGAGCTGAAAGGCACAACGTGCAGGCTTCTTTCCAAAGGGCGAGTTGGGCCCCACAGCATCTTGCTTCCAGCTCTTTGGGAAGCTAAGAAACAACTCGCTCTGCACAGTGCTCTTACAGCCTACCGGGAACATCTCTTCCAAAGGCCTGTGAAACGCAGTTTCTTTGCAGGCCTGATCTGGCTGAAGTAGGACTTCTGCTCTGGGTGTGCTACTTTGCCCTAGAGCTGAAAGGCACAACGTGCAGGCTTCTTTCCAAAGGGCGAGTTGGGCCCCACAGCATCTTGCTTCCAGCTCTTTGGGAAGCTAAGAAACAACTCGCTCTGCACAGTGCTCTTACAGCCTACCGGGAACATCTCTTCCAAAGGCCTGTGAAACGCAGTTTCTTTGCAGGCCTGATCTGGCTGAAGTAGGACTTCTGCTCTGGGTGTGCTACTTTGCCCTAGAGCTGAAAGGCACAACGTGCAGGCTTCTTTCCAAAGGGCGAGTTGGGCCCCACAGCATCTTGCTTCCAGCTCTTTGGGAAGCTAAGAAACAACTCGCTCTGCACAGTGCTCTTACAGCCTACCGGGAACATCTCTTCCAAAGGCCTGTGAAACGCAGTTTCTTTGCAGGCCTGATCTGGCTGAAGTAGGACTTCTGCTCTGGGTGTGCTACTTTGCCCTAGAGCTGAAAGGCACAACGTGCAGGCTTCTTTCCAAAGGGCGAGTTGGGCCCCACAGCATCTTGCTTCCAGCTCTTTGGGAAGCTAAGAAACAACTCGCTCTGCACAGTGCTCTTACAGCCTACCGGGAACATCTCTTCCAAAGGCCTGTGAAACGCAGTTTCTTTGCAGGCCTGATCTGGCTGAAGTAGGACTTCTGCTCTGGGTGTGCTACTTTGCCCTAGAGCTGAAAGGCACAACGTGCAGGCTTCTTTCCAAAGGGCGAGTTGGGCCCCACAGCATCTTGCTTCCAGCTCTTTGGGAAGCTAAGAAACAACTCGCTCTGCACAGTGCTCTTACAGCCTACCGGGAACATCTCTTCCAAAGGCCTGTGAAACGCAGTTTCTTTGCAGGCCTGATCTGGCTGAAGTAGGACTTCTGCTCTGGGTGTGCTACTTTGCCCTAGAGCTGAAAGGCACAACGTGCAGGCTTCTTTCCAAAGGGCGAGTTGGGCCCCACAGCATCTTGCTTCCAGCTCTTTGGGAAGCTAAGAAACAACTCGCTCTGCACAGTGCTCTTACAGCCTACCGGGAACATCTCTTCCAAAGGCCTGTGAAACGCAGTTTCTTTGCAGGCCTGATCTGGCTGAAGTAGGACTTCTGCTCTGGGTGTGCTACTTTGCCCTAGAGCTGAAAGGCACAACGTGCAGGCTTCTTTCCAAAGGGCGAGTTGGGCCCCACAGCATCTTGCTTCCAGCTCTTTGGGAAGCTAAGAAACAACTCGCTCTGCACAGTGCTCTTACAGCCTACCGGGAACATCTCTTCCAAAGGCCTGTGAAACGCAGTTTCTTTGCAGGCCTGATCTGGCTGAAGTAGGACTTCTGCTCTGGGTGTGCTACTTTGCCCTAGAGCTGAAAGGCACAACGTGCAGGCTTCTTTCCAAAGGGCGAGTTGGGCCCCACAGCATCTTGCTTCCAGCTCTTTGGGAAGCTAAGAAACAACTCGCTCTGCACAGTGCTCTTACAGCCTACCGGGAACATCTCTTCCAAAGGCCTGTGAAACGCAGTTTCTTTGCAGGCCTGATCTGGCTGAAGTAGGACTTCTGCTCTGGGTGTGCTACTTTGCCCTAGAGCTGAAAGGCACAACGTGCAGGCTTCTTTCCAAAGGGCGAGTTGGGCCCCACAGCATCTTGCTTCCAGCTCTTTGGGAAGCTAAGAAACAACTCGCTCTGCACAGTGCTCTTACAGCCTACCGGGAACATCTCTTCCAAAGGCCTGTGAAACGCAGTTTCTTTGCAGGCCTGATCTGGCTGAAGTAGGACTTCTGCTCTGGGTGTGCTACTTTGCCCTAGAGCTGAAAGGCACAACGTGCAGGCTTCTTTCCAAAGGGCGAGTTGGGCCCCACAGCATCTTGCTTCCAGCTCTTTGGGAAGCTAAGAAACAACTCGCTCTGCACAGTGCTCTTACAGCCTACCGGGAACATCTCTTCCAAAGGCCTGTGAAACGCAGTTTCTTTGCAGGCCTGATCTGGCTGAAGTAGGACTTCTGCTCTGGGTGTGCTACTTTGCCCTAGAGCTGAAAGGCACAACGTGCAGGCTTCTTTCCAAAGGGCGAGTTGGGCCCCACAGCATCTTGCTTCCAGCTCTTTGGGAAGCTAAGAAACAACTCGCTCTGCACAGTGCTCTTACAGCCTACCGGGAACATCTCTTCCAAAGGCCTGTGAAACGCAGTTTCTTTGCAGGCCTGATCTGGCTGAAGTAGGACTTCTGCTCTGGGTGTGCTACTTTGCCCTAGAGCTGAAAGGCACAACGTGCAGGCTTCTTTCCAAAGGGCGAGTTGGGCCCCACAGCATCTTGCTTCCAGCTCTTTGGGAAGCTAAGAAACAACTCGCTCTGCACAGTGCTCTTACAGCCTACCGGGAACATCTCTTCCAAAGGCCTGTGAAACGCAGTTTCTTTGCAGGCCTGATCTGGCTGAAGTAGGACTTCTGCTCTGGGTGTGCTACTTTGCCCTAGAGCTGAAAGGCACAACGTGCAGGCTTCTTTCCAAAGGGCGAGTTGGGCCCCACAGCATCTTGCTTCCAGCTCTTTGGGAAGCTAAGAAACAACTCGCTCTGCACAGTGCTCTTACAGCCTACCGGGAACATCTCTTCCAAAGGCCTGTGAAACGCAGTTTCTTTGCAGGCCTGATCTGGCTGAAGTAGGACTTCTGCTCTGGGTGTGCTACTTTGCCCTAGAGCTGAAAGGCACAACGTGCAGGCTTCTTTCCAAAGGGCGAGTTGGGCCCCACAGCATCTTGCTTCCAGCTCTTTGGGAAGCTAAGAAACAACTCGCTCTGCACAGTGCTCTTACAGCCTAGTGGGAACATCTCTTCCAAAGGCCTGTGAAACGCAGTTTCTTTGCAGGCCTGATCTGGCTGAAGTAGGACTTCTGCTCTGGGTGTGCTACTTTGCCCTAGAGCTGAAAGGCACAACGTGCAGGCTTCTTTCCAAAGGGCGAGTTGGGCCCCACAGCATCTTGCTTCCAGCTCTTTGGGAAGCTAAGAAACAACTCGCTCTGCACAGTGCTCTTACAGCCTACCGGGAACATCTCTTCCAAAGGCCTGTGAAACGCAGTTTCTTTGCAGGCCTGATCTGGCTGAAGTAGGACTTCTGCTCTGGGTGTGCTACTTTGCCCTAGAGCTGAAAGGCACAACGTGCAGGCTTCTTTCCAAAGGGCGAGTTGGGCCCCACAGCATCTTGCTTCCAGCTCTTTGGGAAGCTAAGAAACAACTCGCTCTGCACAGTGCTCTTACAGCCTACCGGGAACATCTCTTCCAAAGGCCTGTGAAACGCAGTTTCTTTGCAGGCCTGATCTGGCTGAAGTAGGACTTCTGCTCTGGGTGTGCTACTTTGCCCTAGAGCTGAAAGGCACAACGTGCAGGCTTCTTTCCAAAGGGCGAGTTGGGCCCCACAGCATCTTGCTTCCAGCTCTTTGGGAAGCTAAGAAACAACTCGCTCTGCACAGTGCTCTTACAGCCTACCGGGAACATCTCTTCCAAAGGCCTGTGAAACGCAGTTTCTTTGCAGGCCTGATCTGGCTGAAGTAGGACTTCTGCTCTGGGTGTGCTACTTTGCCCTAGAGCTGAAAGGCACAACGTGCAGGCTTCTTTCCAAAGGGCGAGTTGGGCCCCACAGCATCTTGCTTCCAGCTCTTTGGGAAGCTAAGAAACAACTCGCTCTGCACAGTGCTCTTACAGCCTACCGGGAACATCTCTTCCAAAGGCCTGTGAAACGCAGTTTCTTTGCAGGCCTGATCTGGCTGAAGTAGGACTTCTGCTCTGGGTGTGCTACTTTGCCCTAGAGCTGAAAGGCACAACGTGCAGGCTTCTTTCCAAAGGGCGAGTTGGGCCCCACAGCATCTTGCTTCCAGCTCTTTGGGAAGCTAAGAAACAACTCGCTCTGCACAGTGCTCTTACAGCCTACCGGGAACATCTCTTCCAAAGGCCTGTGAAACGCAGTTTCTTTGCAGGCCTGATCTGGCTGAAGTAGGACTTCTGCTCTGGGTGTGCTACTTTGCCCTAGAGCTGAAAGGCACAACGTGCAGGCTTCTTTCCAAAGGGCGAGTTGGGCCCCACAGCATCTTGCTTCCAGCTCTTTGGGAAGCTAAGAAACAACTCGCTCTGCACAGTGCTCTTACAGCCTACCGGGAACATCTCTTCCAAAGGCCTGTGAAACGCAGTTTCTTTGCAGGCCTGATCTGGCTGAAGTAGGACTTCTGCTCTGGGTGTGCTACTTTGCCCTAGAGCTGAAAGGCACAACGTGCAGGCTTCTTTCCAAAGGGCGAGTTGGGCCCCACAGCATCTTGCTTCCAGCTCTTTGGGAAGCTAAGAAACAACTCGCTCTGCACAGTGCTCTTACAGCCTACCGGGAACATCTCTTCCAAAGGCCTGTGAAACGCAGTTTCTTTGCAGGCCTGATCTGGCTGAAGTAGGACTTCTGCTCTGGGTGTGCTACTTTGCCCTAGAGCTGAAAGGCACAACGTGCAGGCTTCTTTCCAAAGGGCGAGTTGGGCCCCACAGCATCTTGCTTCCAGCTCTTTGGGAAGCTAAGAAACAACTCGCTCTGCACAGTGCTCTTACAGCCTACCGGGAACATCTCTTCCAAAGGCCTGTGAAACGCAGTTTCTTTGCAGGCCTGATCTGGCTGAAGTAGGACTTCTGCTCTGGGTGTGCTACTTTGCCCTAGAGCTGAAAGGCACAACGTGCAGGCTTCTTTCCAAAGGGCGAGTTGGGCCCCACAGCATCTTGCTTCCAGCTCTTTGGGAAGCTAAGAAACAACTCGCTCTGCACAGTGCTCTTACAGCCTACCGGGAACATCTCTTCCAAAGGCCTGTGAAACGCAGTTTCTTTGCAGGCCTGATCTGGCTGAAGTAGGACTTCTGCTCTGGGTGTGCTACTTTGCCCTAGAGCTGAAAGGCACAACGTGCAGGCTTCTTTCCAAAGGGCGAGTTGGGCCCCACAGCATCTTGCTTCCAGCTCTTTGGGAAGCTAAGAAACAACTCGCTCTGCACAGTGCTCTTACAGCCTACCGGGAACATCTCTTCCAAAGGCCTGTGAAACGCAGTTTCTTTGCAGGCCTGATCTGGCTGAAGTAGGACTTCTGCTCTGGGTGTGCTACTTTGCCCTAGAGCTGAAAGGCACAACGTGCAGGCTTCTTTCCAAAGGGCGAGTTGGGCCCCACAGCATCTTGCTTCCAGCTCTTTGGGAAGCTAAGAAACAACTCGCTCTGCACAGTGCTCTTACAGCCTACCGGGAACATCTCTTCCAAAGGCCTGTGAAACGCAGTTTCTTTGCAGGCCTGATCTGGCTGAAGTAGGACTTCTGCTCTGGGTGTGCTACTTTGCCCTAGAGCTGAAAGGCACAACGTGCAGGCTTCTTTCCAAAGGGCGAGTTGGGCCCCACAGCATCTTGCTTCCAGCTCTTTGGGAAGCTAAGAAACAACTCGCTCTGCACAGTGCTCTTACAGCCTACCGGGAACATCTCTTCCAAAGGCCTGTGAAACGCAGTTTCTTTGCAGGCCTGATCTGGCTGAAGTAGGACTTCTGCTCTGGGTGTGCTACTTTGCCCTAGAGCTGAAAGGCACAACGTGCAGGCTTCTTTCCAAAGGGCGAGTTGGGCCCCACAGCATCTTGCTTCCAGCTCTTTGGGAAGCTAAGAAACAACTCGCTCTGCACAGTGCTCTTACAGCCTACCGGGAACATCTCTTCCAAAGGCCTGTGAAACGCAGTTTCTTTGCAGGCCTGATCTGGCTGAAGTAGGACTTCTGCTCTGGGTGTGCTACTTTGCCCTAGAGCTGAAAGGCACAACGTGCAGGCTTCTTTCCAAAGGGCGAGTTGGGCCCCACAGCATCTTGCTTCCAGCTCTTTGGGAAGCTAAGAAACAACTCGCTCTGCACAGTGCTCTTACAGCCTACCGGGAACATCTCTTCCAAAGGCCTGTGAAACGCAGTTTCTTTGCAGGCCTGATCTGGCTGAAGTAGGACTTCTGCTCTGGGTGTGCTACTTTGCCCTAGAGCTGAAAGGCACAACGTGCAGGCTTCTTTCCAAAGGGCGAGTTGGGCCCCACAGCATCTTGCTTCCAGCTCTTTGGGAAGCTAAGAAACAACTCGCTCTGCACAGTGCTCTTACAGCCTACCGGGAACATCTCTTCCAAAGGCCTGTGAAACGCAGTTTCTTTGCAGGCCTGATCTGGCTGAAGTAGGACTTCTGCTCTGGGTGTGCTACTTTGCCCTAGAGCTGAAAGGCACAACGTGCAGGCTTCTTTCCAAAGGGCGAGTTGGGCCCCACAGCATCTTGCTTCCAGCTCTTTGGGAAGCTAAGAAACAACTCGCTCTGCACAGTGCTCTTACAGCCTACCGGGAACATCTCTTCCAAAGGCCTGTGAAACGCAGTTTCTTTGCAGGCCTGATCTGGCTGAAGTAGGACTTCTGCTCTGGGTGTGCTACTTTGCCCTAGAGCTGAAAGGCACAACGTGCAGGCTTCTTTCCAAAGGGCGAGTTGGGCCCCACAGCATCTTGCTTCCAGCTCTTTGGGAAGCTAAGAAACAACTCGCTCTGCACAGTGCTCTTACAGCCTACCGGGAACATCTCTTCCAAAGGCCTGTGAAACGCAGTTTCTTTGCAGGCCTGATCTGGCTGAAGTAGGACTTCTGCTCTGGGTGTGCTACTTTGCCCTAGAGCTGAAAGGCACAACGTGCAGGCTTCTTTCCAAAGGGCGAGTTGGGCCCCACAGCATCTTGCTTCCAGCTCTTTGGGAAGCTAAGAAACAACTCGCTCTGCACAGTGCTCTTACAGCCTACTGGGAACATCTCTTCCAAAGGCCTGTGAAACGCAGTTTCTTTGCAGGCCTGATCTGGCTGAAGTAGGACTTCTGCTCTGGGTGTGCTACTTTGCCCTAGAGCTGAAAGGCACAACGTGCAGGCTTCTTTCCAAAGGGCGAGTTGGGCCCCACAGCATCTTGCTTCCAGCTCTTTGGGAAGCTAAGAAACAACTCGCTCTGCACAGTGCTCTTACAGCCTACCGGGAACATCTCTTCCAAAGGCCTGTGAAACGCAGTTTCTTTGCAGGCCTGATCTGGCTGAAGTAGGACTTCTGCTCTGGGTGTGCTACTTTGCCCTAGAGCTGAAAGGCACAACGTGCAGGCTTCTTTCCAAAGGGCGAGTTGGGCCCCACAGCATCTTGCTTCCAGCTCTTTGGGAAGCTAAGAAACAACTCGCTCTGCACAGTGCTCTTACAGCCTACCGGGAACATCTCTTCCAAAGGCCTGTGAAACGCAGTTTCTTTGCAGGCCTGATCTGGCTGAAGTAGGACTTCTGCTCTGGGTGTGCTACTTTGCCCTAGAGCTGAAAGGCACAACGTGCAGGCTTCTTTCCAAAGGGCGAGTTGGGCCCCACAGCATCTTGCTTCCAGCTCTTTGGGAAGCTAAGAAACAACTCGCTCTGCACAGTGCTCTTACAGCCTACCGGGAACATCTCTTCCAAAGGCCTGTGAAACGCAGTTTCTTTGCAGGCCTGATCTGGCTGAAGTAGGACTTCTGCTCTGGGTGTGCTACTTTGCCCTAGAGCTGAAAGGCACAACGTGCAGGCTTCTTTCCAAAGGGCGAGTTGGGCCCCACAGCATCTTGCTTCCAGCTCTTTGGGAAGCTAAGAAACAACTCGCTCTGCACAGTGCTCTTACAGCCTACCGGGAACATCTCTTCCAAAGGCCTGTGAAACGCAGTTTCTTTGCAGGCCTGATCTGGCTGAAGTAGGACTTCTGCTCTGGGTGTGCTACTTTGCCCTAGAGCTGAAAGGCACAACGTGCAGGCTTCTTTCCAAAGGGCGAGTTGGGCCCCACAGCATCTTGCTTCCAGCTCTTTGGGAAGCTAAGAAACAACTCGCTCTGCACAGTGCTCTTACAGCCTACCGGGAACATCTCTTCCAAAGGCCTGTGAAACGCAGTTTCTTTGCAGGCCTGATCTGGCTGAAGTAGGACTTCTGCTCTGGGTGTGCTACTTTGCCCTAGAGCTGAAAGGCACAACGTGCAGGCTTCTTTCCAAAGGGCGAGTTGGGCCCCACAGCATCTTGCTTCCAGCTCTTTGGGAAGCTAAGAAACAACTCGCTCTGCACAGTGCTCTTACAGCCTACCGGGAACATCTCTTCCAAAGGCCTGTGAAACGCAGTTTCTTTGCAGGCCTGATCTGGCTGAAGTAGGACTTCTGCTCTGGGTGTGCTACTTTGCCCTAGAGCTGAAAGGCACAACGTGCAGGCTTCTTTCCAAAGGGCGAGTTGGGCCCCACAGCATCTTGCTTCCAGCTCTTTGGGAAGCTAAGAAACAACTCGCTCTGCACAGTGCTCTTACAGCCTACCGGGAACATCTCTTCCAAAGGCCTGTGAAACGCAGTTTCTTTGCAGGCCTGATCTGGCTGAAGTAGGACTTCTGCTCTGGGTGTGCTACTTTGCCCTAGAGCTGAAAGGCACAACGTGCAGGCTTCTTTCCAAAGGGCGAGTTGGGCCCCACAGCATCTTGCTTCCAGCTCTTTGGGAAGCTAAGAAACAACTCGCTCTGCACAGTGCTCTTACAGCCTACCGGGAACATCTCTTCCAAAGGCCTGTGAAACGCAGTTTCTTTGCAGGCCTGATCTGGCTGAAGTAGGACTTCTGCTCTGGGTGTGCTACTTTGCCCTAGAGCTGAAAGGCACAACGTGCAGGCTTCTTTCCAAAGGGCGAGTTGGGCCCCACAGCATCTTGCTTCCAGCTCTTTGGGAAGCTAAGAAACAACTCGCTCTGCACAGTGCTCTTACAGCCTACCGGGAACATCTCTTCCAAAGGCCTGTGAAACGCAGTTTCTTTGCAGGCCTGATCTGGCTGAAGTAGGACTTCTGCTCTGGGTGTGCTACTTTGCCCTAGAGCTGAAAGGCACAACGTGCAGGCTTCTTTCCAAAGGGCGAGTTGGGCCCCACAGCATCTTGCTTCCAGCTCTTTGGGAAGCTAAGAAACAACTCGCTCTGCACAGTGCTCTTACAGCCTACCGGGAACATCTCTTCCAAAGGCCTGTGAAACGCAGTTTCTTTGCAGGCCTGATCTGGCTGAAGTAGGACTTCTGCTCTGGGTGTGCTACTTTGCCCTAGAGCTGAAAGGCACAACGTGCAGGCTTCTTTCCAAAGGGCGAGTTGGGCCCCACAGCATCTTGCTTCCAGCTCTTTGGGAAGCTAAGAAACAACTCGCTCTGCACAGTGCTCTTACAGCCTACCGGGAACATCTCTTCCAAAGGCCTGTGAAACGCAGTTTCTTTGCAGGCCTGATCTGGCTGAAGTAGGACTTCTGCTCTGGGTGTGCTACTTTGCCCTAGAGCTGAAAGGCACAACGTGCAGGCTTCTTTCCAAAGGGCGAGTTGGGCCCCACAGCATCTTGCTTCCAGCTCTTTGGGAAGCTAAGAAACAACTCGCTCTGCACAGTGCTCTTACAGCCTACCGGGAACATCTCTTCCAAAGGCCTGTGAAACGCAGTTTCTTTGCAGGCCTGATCTGGCTGAAGTAGGACTTCTGCTCTGGGTGTGCTACTTTGCCCTAGAGCTGAAAGGCACAACGTGCAGGCTTCTTTCCAAAGGGCGAGTTGGGCCCCACAGCATCTTGCTTCCAGCTCTTTGGGAAGCTAAGAAACAACTCGCTCTGCACAGTGCTCTTACAGCCTACCGGGAACATCTCTTCCAAAGGCCTGTGAAACGCAGTTTCTTTGCAGGCCTGATCTGGCTGAAGTAGGACTTCTGCTCTGGGTGTGCTACTTTGCCCTAGAGCTGAAAGGCACAACGTGCAGGCTTCTTTCCAAAGGGCGAGTTGGGCCCCACAGCATCTTGCTTCCAGCTCTTTGGGAAGCTAAGAAACAACTCGCTCTGCACAGTGCTCTTACAGCCTACCGGGAACATCTCTTCCAAAGGCCTGTGAAACGCAGTTTCTTTGCAGGCCTGATCTGGCTGAAGTAGGACTTCTGCTCTGGGTGTGCTACTTTGCCCTAGAGCTGAAAGGCACAACGTGCAGGCTTCTTTCCAAAGGGCGAGTTGGGCCCCACAGCATCTTGCTTCCAGCTCTTTGGGAAGCTAAGAAACAACTCGCTCTGCACAGTGCTCTTACAGCCTACCGGGAACATCTCTTCCAAAGGCCTGTGAAACGCAGTTTCTTTGCAGGCCTGATCTGGCTGAAGTAGGACTTCTGCTCTGGGTGTGCTACTTTGCCCTAGAGCTGAAAGGCACAACGTGCAGGCTTCTTTCCAAAGGGCGAGTTGGGCCCCACAGCATCTTGCTTCCAGCTCTTTGGGAAGCTAAGAAACAACTCGCTCTGCACAGTGCTCTTACAGCCTACCGGGAACATCTCTTCCAAAGGCCTGTGAAACGCAGTTTCTTTGCAGGCCTGATCTGGCTGAAGTAGGACTTCTGCTCTGGGTGTGCTACTTTGCCCTAGAGCTGAAAGGCACAACGTGCAGGCTTCTTTCCAAAGGGCGAGTTGGGCCCCACAGCATCTTGCTTCCAGCTCTTTGGGAAGCTAAGAAACAACTCGCTCTGCACAGTGCTCTTACAGCCTACCGGGAACATCTCTTCCAAAGGCCTGTGAAACGCAGTTTCTTTGCAGGCCTGATCTGGCTGAAGTAGGACTTCTGCTCTGGGTGTGCTACTTTGCCCTAGAGCTGAAAGGCACAACGTGCAGGCTTCTTTCCAAAGGGCGAGTTGGGCCCCACAGCATCTTGCTTCCAGCTCTTTGGGAAGCTAAGAAACAACTCGCTCTGCACAGTGCTCTTACAGCCTACCGGGAACATCTCTTCCAAAGGCCTGTGAAACGCAGTTTCTTTGCAGGCCTGATCTGGCTGAAGTAGGACTTCTGCTCTGGGTGTGCTACTTTGCCCTAGAGCTGAAAGGCACAACGTGCAGGCTTCTTTCCAAAGGGCGAGTTGGGCCCCACAGCATCTTGCTTCCAGCTCTTTGGGAAGCTAAGAAACAACTCGCTCTGCACAGTGCTCTTACAGCCTACCGGGAACATCTCTTCCAAAGGCCTGTGAAACGCAGTTTCTTTGCAGGCCTGATCTGGCTGAAGTAGGACTTCTGCTCTGGGTGTGCTACTTTGCCCTAGAGCTGAAAGGCACAACGTGCAGGCTTCTTTCCAAAGGGCGAGTTGGGCCCCACAGCATCTTGCTTCCAGCTCTTTGGGAAGCTAAGAAACAACTCGCTCTGCACAGTGCTCTTACAGCCTACCGGGAACATCTCTTCCAAAGGCCTGTGAAACGCAGTTTCTTTGCAGGCCTGATCTGGCTGAAGTAGGACTTCTGCTCTGGGTGTGCTACTTTGCCCTAGAGCTGAAAGGCACAACGTGCAGGCTTCTTTCCAAAGGGCGAGTTGGGCCCCACAGCATCTTGCTTCCAGCTCTTTGGGAAGCTAAGAAACAACTCGCTCTGCACAGTGCTCTTACAGCCTACCGGGAACATCTCTTCCAAAGGCCTGTGAAACGCAGTTTCTTTGCAGGCCTGATCTGGCTGAAGTAGGACTTCTGCTCTGGGTGTGCTACTTTGCCCTAGAGCTGAAAGGCACAACGTGCAGGCTTCTTTCCAAAGGGCGAGTTGGGCCCCACAGCATCTTGCTTCCAGCTCTTTGGGAAGCTAAGAAACAACTCGCTCTGCACAGTGCTCTTACAGCCTACCGGGAACATCTCTTCCAAAGGCCTGTGAAACGCAGTTTCTTTGCAGGCCTGATCTGGCTGAAGTAGGACTTCTGCTCTGGGTGTGCTACTTTGCCCTAGAGCTGAAAGGCACAACGTGCAGGCTTCTTTCCAAAGGGCGAGTTGGGCCCCACAGCATCTTGCTTCCAGCTCTTTGGGAAGCTAAGAAACAACTCGCTCTGCACAGTGCTCTTACAGCCTACCGGGAACATCTCTTCCAAAGGCCTGTGAAACGCAGTTTCTTTGCAGGCCTGATCTGGCTGAAGTAGGACTTCTGCTCTGGGTGTGCTACTTTGCCCTAGAGCTGAAAGGCACAACGTGCAGGCTTCTTTCCAAAGGGCGAGTTGGGCCCCACAGCATCTTGCTTCCAGCTCTTTGGGAAGCTAAGAAACAACTCGCTCTGCACAGTGCTCTTACAGCCTACTGGGAACATCTCTTCCAAAGGCCTGTGAAACGCAGTTTCTTTGCAGGCCTGATCTGGCTGAAGTAGGACTTCTGCTCTGGGTGTGCTACTTTGCCCTAGAGCTGAAAGGCACAACGTGCAGGCTTCTTTCCAAAGGGCGAGTTGGGCCCCACAGCATCTTGCTTCCAGCTCTTTGGGAAGCTAAGAAACAACTCGCTCTGCACAGTGCTCTTACAGCCTAGTGGGAACATCTCTTCCAAAGGCCTGTGAAACGCAGTTTCTTTGCAGGCCTGATCTGGCTGAAGTAGGACTTCTGCTCTGGGTGTGCTACTTTGCCCTAGAGCTGAAAGGCACAACGTGCAGGCTTCTTTCCAAAGGGCGAGTTGGGCCCCACAGCATCTTGCTTCCAGCTCTTTGGGAAGCTAAGAAACAACTCGCTCTGCACAGTGCTCTTACAGCCTACCGGGAACATCTCTTCCAAAGGCCTGTGAAACGCAGTTTCTTTGCAGGCCTGATCTGGCTGAAGTAGGACTTCTGCTCTGGGTGTGCTACTTTGCCCTAGAGCTGAAAGGCACAACGTGCAGGCTTCTTTCCAAAGGGCGAGTTGGGCCCCACAGCATCTTGCTTCCAGCTCTTTGGGAAGCTAAGAAACAACTCGCTCTGCACAGTGCTCTTACAGCCTACCGGGAACATCTCTTCCAAAGGCCTGTGAAACGCAGTTTCTTTGCAGGCCTGATCTGGCTGAAGTAGGACTTCTGCTCTGGGTGTGCTACTTTGCCCTAGAGCTGAAAGGCACAACGTGCAGGCTTCTTTCCAAAGGGCGAGTTGGGCCCCACAGCATCTTGCTTCCAGCTCTTTGGGAAGCTAAGAAACAACTCGCTCTGCACAGTGCTCTTACAGCCTACCGGGAACATCTCTTCCAAAGGCCTGTGAAACGCAGTTTCTTTGCAGGCCTGATCTGGCTGAAGTAGGACTTCTGCTCTGGGTGTGCTACTTTGCCCTAGAGCTGAAAGGCACAACGTGCAGGCTTCTTTCCAAAGGGCGAGTTGGGCCCCACAGCATCTTGCTTCCAGCTCTTTGGGAAGCTAAGAAACAACTCGCTCTGCACAGTGCTCTTACAGCCTACCGGGAACATCTCTTCCAAAGGCCTGTGAAACGCAGTTTCTTTGCAGGCCTGATCTGGCTGAAGTAGGACTTCTGCTCTGGGTGTGCTACTTTGCCCTAGAGCTGAAAGGCACAACGTGCAGGCTTCTTTCCAAAGGGCGAGTTGGGCCCCACAGCATCTTGCTTCCAGCTCTTTGGGAAGCTAAGAAACAACTCGCTCTGCACAGTGCTCTTACAGCCTACCGGGAACATCTCTTCCAAAGGCCTGTGAAACGCAGTTTCTTTGCAGGCCTGATCTGGCTGAAGTAGGACTTCTGCTCTGGGTGTGCTACTTTGCCCTAGAGCTGAAAGGCACAACGTGCAGGCTTCTTTCCAAAGGGCGAGTTGGGCCCCACAGCATCTTGCTTCCAGCTCTTTGGGAAGCTAAGAAACAACTCGCTCTGCACAGTGCTCTTACAGCCTACCGGGAACATCTCTTCCAAAGGCCTGTGAAACGCAGTTTCTTTGCAGGCCTGATCTGGCTGAAGTAGGACTTCTGCTCTGGGTGTGCTACTTTGCCCTAGAGCTGAAAGGCACAACGTGCAGGCTTCTTTCCAAAGGGCGAGTTGGGCCCCACAGCATCTTGCTTCCAGCTCTTTGGGAAGCTAAGAAACAACTCGCTCTGCACAGTGCTCTTACAGCCTACCGGGAACATCTCTTCCAAAGGCCTGTGAAACGCAGTTTCTTTGCAGGCCTGATCTGGCTGAAGTAGGACTTCTGCTCTGGGTGTGCTACTTTGCCCTAGAGCTGAAAGGCACAACGTGCAGGCTTCTTTCCAAAGGGCGAGTTGGGCCCCACAGCATCTTGCTTCCAGCTCTTTGGGAAGCTAAGAAACAACTCGCTCTGCACAGTGCTCTTACAGCCTAGTGGGAACATCTCTTCCAAAGGCCTGTGAAACGCAGTTTCTTTGCAGGCCTGATCTGGCTGAAGTAGGACTTCTGCTCTGGGTGTGCTACTTTGCCCTAGAGCTGAAAGGCACAACGTGCAGGCTTCTTTCCAAAGGGCGAGTTGGGCCCCACAGCATCTTGCTTCCAGCTCTTTGGGAAGCTAAGAAACAACTCGCTCTGCACAGTGCTCTTACAGCCTAGTGGGAACATCTCTTCCAAAGGCCTGTGAAACGCAGTTTCTTTGCAGGCCTGATCTGGCTGAAGTAGGACTTCTGCTCTGGGTGTGCTACTTTGCCCTAGAGCTGAAAGGCACAACGTGCAGGCTTCTTTCCAAAGGGCGAGTTGGGCCCCACAGCATCTTGCTTCCAGCTCTTTGGGAAGCTAAGAAACAACTCGCTCTGCACAGTGCTCTTACAGCCTACCGGGAACATCTCTTCCAAAGGCCTGTGAAACGCAGTTTCTTTGCAGGCCTGATCTGGCTGAAGTAGGACTTCTGCTCTGGGTGTGCTACTTTGCCCTAGAGCTGAAAGGCACAACGTGCAGGCTTCTTTCCAAAGGGCGAGTTGGGCCCCACAGCATCTTGCTTCCAGCTCTTTGGGAAGCTAAGAAACAACTCGCTCTGCACAGTGCTCTTACAGCCTACCGGGAACATCTCTTCCAAAGGCCTGTGAAACGCAGTTTCTTTGCAGGCCTGATCTGGCTGAAGTAGGACTTCTGCTCTGGGTGTGCTACTTTGCCCTAGAGCTGAAAGGCACAACGTGCAGGCTTCTTTCCAAAGGGCGAGTTGGGCCCCACAGCATCTTGCTTCCAGCTCTTTGGGAAGCTAAGAAACAACTCGCTCTGCACAGTGCTCTTACAGCCTACCGGGAACATCTCTTCCAAAGGCCTGTGAAACGCAGTTTCTTTGCAGGCCTGATCTGGCTGAAGTAGGACTTCTGCTCTGGGTGTGCTACTTTGCCCTAGAGCTGAAAGGCACAACGTGCAGGCTTCTTTCCAAAGGGCGAGTTGGGCCCCACAGCATCTTGCTTCCAGCTCTTTGGGAAGCTAAGAAACAACTCGCTCTGCACAGTGCTCTTACAGCCTACCGGGAACATCTCTTCCAAAGGCCTGTGAAACGCAGTTTCTTTGCAGGCCTGATCTGGCTGAAGTAGGACTTCTGCTCTGGGTGTGCTACTTTGCCCTAGAGCTGAAAGGCACAACGTGCAGGCTTCTTTCCAAAGGGCGAGTTGGGCCCCACAGCATCTTGCTTCCAGCTCTTTGGGAAGCTAAGAAACAACTCGCTCTGCACAGTGCTCTTACAGCCTACCGGGAACATCTCTTCCAAAGGCCTGTGAAACGCAGTTTCTTTGCAGGCCTGATCTGGCTGAAGTAGGACTTCTGCTCTGGGTGTGCTACTTTGCCCTAGAGCTGAAAGGCACAACGTGCAGGCTTCTTTCCAAAGGGCGAGTTGGGCCCCACAGCATCTTGCTTCCAGCTCTTTGGGAAGCTAAGAAACAACTCGCTCTGCACAGTGCTCTTACAGCCTACCGGGAACATCTCTTCCAAAGGCCTGTGAAACGCAGTTTCTTTGCAGGCCTGATCTGGCTGAAGTAGGACTTCTGCTCTGGGTGTGCTACTTTGCCCTAGAGCTGAAAGGCACAACGTGCAGGCTTCTTTCCAAAGGGCGAGTTGGGCCCCACAGCATCTTGCTTCCAGCTCTTTGGGAAGCTAAGAAACAACTCGCTCTGCACAGTGCTCTTACAGCCTACCGGGAACATCTCTTCCAAAGGCCTGTGAAACGCAGTTTCTTTGCAGGCCTGATCTGGCTGAAGTAGGACTTCTGCTCTGGGTGTGCTACTTTGCCCTAGAGCTGAAAGGCACAACGTGCAGGCTTCTTTCCAAAGGGCGAGTTGGGCCCCACAGCATCTTGCTTCCAGCTCTTTGGGAAGCTAAGAAACAACTCGCTCTGCACAGTGCTCTTACAGCCTACCGGGAACATCTCTTCCAAAGGCCTGTGAAACGCAGTTTCTTTGCAGGCCTGATCTGGCTGAAGTAGGACTTCTGCTCTGGGTGTGCTACTTTGCCCTAGAGCTGAAAGGCACAACGTGCAGGCTTCTTTCCAAAGGGCGAGTTGGGCCCCACAGCATCTTGCTTCCAGCTCTTTGGGAAGCTAAGAAACAACTCGCTCTGCACAGTGCTCTTACAGCCTACCGGGAACATCTCTTCCAAAGGCCTGTGAAACGCAGTTTCTTTGCAGGCCTGATCTGGCTGAAGTAGGACTTCTGCTCTGGGTGTGCTACTTTGCCCTAGAGCTGAAAGGCACAACGTGCAGGCTTCTTTCCAAAGGGCGAGTTGGGCCCCACAGCATCTTGCTTCCAGCTCTTTGGGAAGCTAAGAAACAACTCGCTCTGCACAGTGCTCTTACAGCCTACTGGGAACATCTCTTCCAAAGGCCTGTGAAACGCAGTTTCTTTGCAGGCCTGATCTGGCTGAAGTAGGACTTCTGCTCTGGGTGTGCTACTTTGCCCTAGAGCTGAAAGGCACAACGTGCAGGCTTCTTTCCAAAGGGCGAGTTGGGCCCCACAGCATCTTGCTTCCAGCTCTTTGGGAAGCTAAGAAACAACTCGCTCTGCACAGTGCTCTTACAGCCTACCGGGAACATCTCTTCCAAAGGCCTGTGAAACGCAGTTTCTTTGCAGGCCTGATCTGGCTGAAGTAGGACTTCTGCTCTGGGTGTGCTACTTTGCCCTAGAGCTGAAAGGCACAACGTGCAGGCTTCTTTCCAAAGGGCGAGTTGGGCCCCACAGCATCTTGCTTCCAGCTCTTTGGGAAGCTAAGAAACAACTCGCTCTGCACAGTGCTCTTACAGCCTACCGGGAACATCTCTTCCAAAGGCCTGTGAAACGCAGTTTCTTTGCAGGCCTGATCTGGCTGAAGTAGGACTTCTGCTCTGGGTGTGCTACTTTGCCCTAGAGCTGAAAGGCACAACGTGCAGGCTTCTTTCCAAAGGGCGAGTTGGGCCCCACAGCATCTTGCTTCCAGCTCTTTGGGAAGCTAAGAAACAACTCGCTCTGCACAGTGCTCTTACAGCCTACCGGGAACATCTCTTCCAAAGGCCTGTGAAACGCAGTTTCTTTGCAGGCCTGATCTGGCTGAAGTAGGACTTCTGCTCTGGGTGTGCTACTTTGCCCTAGAGCTGAAAGGCACAACGTGCAGGCTTCTTTCCAAAGGGCGAGTTGGGCCCCACAGCATCTTGCTTCCAGCTCTTTGGGAAGCTAAGAAACAACTCGCTCTGCACAGTGCTCTTACAGCCTACCGGGAACATCTCTTCCAAAGGCCTGTGAAACGCAGTTTCTTTGCAGGCCTGATCTGGCTGAAGTAGGACTTCTGCTCTGGGTGTGCTACTTTGCCCTAGAGCTGAAAGGCACAACGTGCAGGCTTCTTTCCAAAGGGCGAGTTGGGCCCCACAGCATCTTGCTTCCAGCTCTTTGGGAAGCTAAGAAACAACTCGCTCTGCACAGTGCTCTTACAGCCTACCGGGAACATCTCTTCCAAAGGCCTGTGAAACGCAGTTTCTTTGCAGGCCTGATCTGGCTGAAGTAGGACTTCTGCTCTGGGTGTGCTACTTTGCCCTAGAGCTGAAAGGCACAACGTGCAGGCTTCTTTCCAAAGGGCGAGTTGGGCCCCACAGCATCTTGCTTCCAGCTCTTTGGGAAGCTAAGAAACAACTCGCTCTGCACAGTGCTCTTACAGCCTACCGGGAACATCTCTTCCAAAGGCCTGTGAAACGCAGTTTCTTTGCAGGCCTGATCTGGCTGAAGTAGGACTTCTGCTCTGGGTGTGCTACTTTGCCCTAGAGCTGAAAGGCACAACGTGCAGGCTTCTTTCCAAAGGGCGAGTTGGGCCCCACAGCATCTTGCTTCCAGCTCTTTGGGAAGCTAAGAAACAACTCGCTCTGCACAGTGCTCTTACAGCCTACCGGGAACATCTCTTCCAAAGGCCTGTGAAACGCAGTTTCTTTGCAGGCCTGATCTGGCTGAAGTAGGACTTCTGCTCTGGGTGTGCTACTTTGCCCTAGAGCTGAAAGGCACAACGTGCAGGCTTCTTTCCAAAGGGCGAGTTGGGCCCCACAGCATCTTGCTTCCAGCTCTTTGGGAAGCTAAGAAACAACTCGCTCTGCACAGTGCTCTTACAGCCTACCGGGAACATCTCTTCCAAAGGCCTGTGAAACGCAGTTTCTGTGCAGGCCTGATCTGGCTGAAGTAGGACTTCTGCTCTGGGTGTGCTACTTTGCCCTAGAGCTGAAAGGCACAACGTGCAGGCTTCTTTCCAAAGGGCGAGTTGGGCCCCACAGCATCTTGCTTCCAGCTCTTTGGGAAGCTAAGAAACAACTCGCTCTGCACAGTGCTCTTACAGCCTACCGGGAACATCTCTTCCAAAGGCCTGTGAAACGCAGTTTCTTTGCAGGCCTGATCTGGCTGAAGTAGGACTTCTGCTCTGGGTGTGCTACTTTGCCCTAGAGCTGAAAGGCACAACGTGCAGGCTTCTTTCCAAAGGGCGAGTTGGGCCCCACAGCATCTTGCTTCCAGCTCTTTGGGAAGCTAAGAAACAACTCGCTCTGCACAGTGCTCTTACAGCCTACCGGGAACATCTCTTCCAAAGGCCTGTGAAACGCAGTTTCTTTGCAGGCCTGATCTGGCTGAAGTAGGACTTCTGCTCTGGGTGTGCTACTTTGCCCTAGAGCTGAAAGGCACAACGTGCAGGCTTCTTTCCAAAGGGCGAGTTGGGCCCCACAGCATCTTGCTTCCAGCTCTTTGGGAAGCTAAGAAACAACTCGCTCTGCACAGTGCTCTTACAGCCTACCGGGAACATCTCTTCCAAAGGCCTGTGAAACGCAGTTTCTTTGCAGGCCTGATCTGGCTGAAGTAGGACTTCTGCTCTGGGTGTGCTACTTTGCCCTAGAGCTGAAAGGCACAACGTGCAGGCTTCTTTCCAAAGGGCGAGTTGGGCCCCACAGCATCTTGCTTCCAGCTCTTTGGGAAGCTAAGAAACAACTCGCTCTGCACAGTGCTCTTACAGCCTACCGGGAACATCTCTTCCAAAGGCCTGTGAAACGCAGTTTCTTTGCAGGCCTGATCTGGCTGAAGTAGGACTTCTGCTCTGGGTGTGCTACTTTGCCCTAGAGCTGAAAGGCACAACGTGCAGGCTTCTTTCCAAAGGGCGAGTTGGGCCCCACAGCATCTTGCTTCCAGCTCTTTGGGAAGCTAAGAAACAACTCGCTCTGCACAGTGCTCTTACAGCCTACCGGGAACATCTCTTCCAAAGGCCTGTGAAACGCAGTTTCTTTGCAGGCCTGATCTGGCTGAAGTAGGACTTCTGCTCTGGGTGTGCTACTTTGCCCTAGAGCTGAAAGGCACAACGTGCAGGCTTCTTTCCAAAGGGCGAGTTGGGCCCCACAGCATCTTGCTTCCAGCTCTTTGGGAAGCTAAGAAACAACTCGCTCTGCACAGTGCTCTTACAGCCTACCGGGAACATCTCTTCCAAAGGCCTGTGAAACGCAGTTTCTTTGCAGGCCTGATCTGGCTGAAGTAGGACTTCTGCTCTGGGTGTGCTACTTTGCCCTAGAGCTGAAAGGCACAACGTGCAGGCTTCTTTCCAAAGGGCGAGTTGGGCCCCACAGCATCTTGCTTCCAGCTCTTTGGGAAGCTAAGAAACAACTCGCTCTGCACAGTGCTCTTACAGCCTACCGGGAACATCTCTTCCAAAGGCCTGTGAAACGCAGTTTCTTTGCAGGCCTGATCTGGCTGAAGTAGGACTTCTGCTCTGGGTGTGCTACTTTGCCCTAGAGCTGAAAGGCACAACGTGCAGGCTTCTTTCCAAAGGGCGAGTTGGGCCCCACAGCATCTTGCTTCCAGCTCTTTGGGAAGCTAAGAAACAACTCGCTCTGCACAGTGCTCTTACAGCCTACCGGGAACATCTCTTCCAAAGGCCTGTGAAACGCAGTTTCTTTGCAGGCCTGATCTGGCTGAAGTAGGACTTCTGCTCTGGGTGTGCTACTTTGCCCTAGAGCTGAAAGGCACAACGTGCAGGCTTCTTTCCAAAGGGCGAGTTGGGCCCCACAGCATCTTGCTTCCAGCTCTTTGGGAAGCTAAGAAACAACTCGCTCTGCACAGTGCTCTTACAGCCTACCGGGAACATCTCTTCCAAAGGCCTGTGAAACGCAGTTTCTTTGCAGGCCTGATCTGGCTGAAGTAGGACTTCTGCTCTGGGTGTGCTACTTTGCCCTAGAGCTGAAAGGCACAACGTGCAGGCTTCTTTCCAAAGGGCGAGTTGGGCCCCACAGCATCTTGCTTCCAGCTCTTTGGGAAGCTAAGAAACAACTCGCTCTGCACAGTGCTCTTACAGCCTACCGGGAACATCTCTTCCAAAGGCCTGTGAAACGCAGTTTCTTTGCAGGCCTGATCTGGCTGAAGTAGGACTTCTGCTCTGGGTGTGCTACTTTGCCCTAGAGCTGAAAGGCACAACGTGCAGGCTTCTTTCCAAAGGGCGAGTTGGGCCCCACAGCATCTTGCTTCCAGCTCTTTGGGAAGCTAAGAAACAACTCGCTCTGCACAGTGCTCTTACAGCCTACCGGGAACATCTCTTCCAAAGGCCTGTGAAACGCAGTTTCTTTGCAGGCCTGATCTGGCTGAAGTAGGACTTCTGCTCTGGGTGTGCTACTTTGCCCTAGAGCTGAAAGGCACAACGTGCAGGCTTCTTTCCAAAGGGCGAGTTGGGCCCCACAGCATCTTGCTTCCAGCTCTTTGGGAAGCTAAGAAACAACTCGCTCTGCACAGTGCTCTTACAGCCTACCGGGAACATCTCTTCCAAAGGCCTGTGAAACGCAGTTTCTTTGCAGGCCTGATCTGGCTGAAGTAGGACTTCTGCTCTGGGTGTGCTACTTTGCCCTAGAGCTGAAAGGCACAACGTGCAGGCTTCTTTCCAAAGGGCGAGTTGGGCCCCACAGCATCTTGCTTCCAGCTCTTTGGGAAGCTAAGAAACAACTCGCTCTGCACAGTGCTCTTACAGCCTACCGGGAACATCTCTTCCAAAGGCCTGTGAAACGCAGTTTCTTTGCAGGCCTGATCTGGCTGAAGTAGGACTTCTGCTCTGGGTGTGCTACTTTGCCCTAGAGCTGAAAGGCACAACGTGCAGGCTTCTTTCCAAAGGGCGAGTTGGGCCCCACAGCATCTTGCTTCCAGCTCTTTGGGAAGCTAAGAAACAACTCGCTCTGCACAGTGCTCTTACAGCCTACCGGGAACATCTCTTCCAAAGGCCTGTGAAACGCAGTTTCTTTGCAGGCCTGATCGGGCTGAAGTAGGACTTCTGCTCTGGGTGTGCTACTTTGCCCTAGAGCTGAAAGGCACAACGTGCAGGCTTCTTTCCAAAGGGCGAGTTGGGCCCCACAGCATCTTGCTTCCAGCTCTTTGGGAAGCTAAGAAACAACTCGCTCTGCACAGTGCTCTTACAGCCTACCGGGAACATCTCTTCCAAAGGCCTGTGAAACGCAGTTTCTTTGCAGGCCTGATCTGGCTGAAGTAGGACTTCTGCTCTGGGTGTGCTACTTTGCCCTAGAGCTGAAAGGCACAACGTGCAGGCTTCTTTCCAAAGGGCGAGTTGGGCCCCACAGCATCTTGCTTCCAGCTCTTTGGGAAGCTAAGAAACAACTCGCTCTGCACAGTGCTCTTACAGCCTACCGGGAACATCTCTTCCAAAGGCCTGTGAAACGCAGTTTCTTTGCAGGCCTGATCTGGCTGAAGTAGGACTTCTGCTCTGGGTGTGCTACTTTGCCCTAGAGCTGAAAGGCACAACGTGCAGGCTTCTTTCCAAAGGGCGAGTTGGGCCCCACAGCATCTTGCTTCCAGCTCTTTGGGAAGCTAAGAAACAACTCGCTCTGCACAGTGCTCTTACAGCCTACCGGGAACATCTCTTCCAAAGGCCTGTGAAACGCAGTTTCTTTGCAGGCCTGATCTGGCTGAAGTAGGACTTCTGCTCTGGGTGTGCTACTTTGCCCTAGAGCTGAAAGGCACAACGTGCAGGCTTCTTTCCAAAGGGCGAGTTGGGCCCCACAGCATCTTGCTTCCAGCTCTTTGGGAAGCTAAGAAACAACTCGCTCTGCACAGTGCTCTTACAGCCTACCGGGAACATCTCTTCCAAAGGCCTGTGAAACGCAGTTTCTTTGCAGGCCTGATCTGGCTGAAGTAGGACTTCTGCTCTGGGTGTGCTACTTTGCCCTAGAGCTGAAAGGCACAACGTGCAGGCTTCTTTCCAAAGGGCGAGTTGGGCCCCACAGCATCTTGCTTCCAGCTCTTTGGGAAGCTAAGAAACAACTCGCTCTGCACAGTGCTCTTACAGCCTACCGGGAACATCTCTTCCAAAGGCCTGTGAAACGCAGTTTCTTTGCAGGCCTGATCTGGCTGAAGTAGGACTTCTGCTCTGGGTGTGCTACTTTGCCCTAGAGCTGAAAGGCACAACGTGCAGGCTTCTTTCCAAAGGGCGAGTTGGGCCCCACAGCATCTTGCTTCCAGCTCTTTGGGAAGCTAAGAAACAACTCGCTCTGCACAGTGCTCTTACAGCCTACCGGGAACATCTCTTCCAAAGGCCTGTGAAACGCAGTTTCTGTGCAGGCCTGATCTGGCTGAAGTAGGACTTCTGCTCTGGGTGTGCTACTTTGCCCTAGAGCTGAAAGGCACAACGTGCAGGCTTCTTTCCAAAGGGCGAGTTGGGCCCCACAGCATCTTGCTTCCAGCTCTTTGGGAAGCTAAGAAACAACTCGCTCTGCACAGTGCTCTTACAGCCTACCGGGAACATCTCTTCCAAAGGCCTGTGAAACGCAGTTTCTTTGCAGGCCTGATCTGGCTGAAGTAGGACTTCTGCTCTGGGTGTGCTACTTTGCCCTAGAGCTGAAAGGCACAACGTGCAGGCTTCTTTCCAAAGGGCGAGTTGGGCCCCACAGCATCTTGCTTCCAGCTCTTTGGGAAGCTAAGAAACAACTCGCTCTGCACAGTGCTCTTACAGCCTACCGGGAACATCTCTTCCAAAGGCCTGTGAAACGCAGTTTCTTTGCAGGCCTGATCTGGCTGAAGTAGGACTTCTGCTCTGGGTGTGCTACTTTGCCCTAGAGCTGAAAGGCACAACGTGCAGGCTTCTTTCCAAAGGGCGAGTTGGGCCCCACAGCATCTTGCTTCCAGCTCTTTGGGAAGCTAAGAAACAACTCGCTCTGCACAGTGCTCTTACAGCCTACCGGGAACATCTCTTCCAAAGGCCTGTGAAACGCAGTTTCTTTGCAGGCCTGATCTGGCTGAAGTAGGACTTCTGCTCTGGGTGTGCTACTTTGCCCTAGAGCTGAAAGGCACAACGTGCAGGCTTCTTTCCAAAGGGCGAGTTGGGCCCCACAGCATCTTGCTTCCAGCTCTTTGGGAAGCTAAGAAACAACTCGCTCTGCACAGTGCTCTTACAGCCTACCGGGAACATCTCTTCCAAAGGCCTGTGAAACGCAGTTTCTTTGCAGGCCTGATCTGGCTGAAGTAGGACTTCTGCTCTGGGTGTGCTACTTTGCCCTAGAGCTGAAAGGCACAACGTGCAGGCTTCTTTCCAAAGGGCGAGTTGGGCCCCACAGCATCTTGCTTCCAGCTCTTTGGGAAGCTAAGAAACAACTCGCTCTGCACAGTGCTCTTACAGCCTACCGGGAACATCTCTTCCAAAGGCCTGTGAAACGCAGTTTCTTTGCAGGCCTGATCTGGCTGAAGTAGGACTTCTGCTCTGGGTGTGCTACTTTGCCCTAGAGCTGAAAGGCACAACGTGCAGGCTTCTTTCCAAAGGGCGAGTTGGGCCCCACAGCATCTTGCTTCCAGCTCTTTGGGAAGCTAAGAAACAACTCGCTCTGCACAGTGCTCTTACAGCCTACCGGGAACATCTCTTCCAAAGGCCTGTGAAACGCAGTTTCTTTGCAGGCCTGATCTGGCTGAAGTAGGACTTCTGCTCTGGGTGTGCTACTTTGCCCTAGAGCTGAAAGGCACAACGTGCAGGCTTCTTTCCAAAGGGCGAGTTGGGCCCCACAGCATCTTGCTTCCAGCTCTTTGGGAAGCTAAGAAACAACTCGCTCTGCACAGTGCTCTTACAGCCTACCGGGAACATCTCTTCCAAAGGCCTGTGAAACGCAGTTTCTTTGCAGGCCTGATCTGGCTGAAGTAGGACTTCTGCTCTGGGTGTGCTACTTTGCCCTAGAGCTGAAAGGCACAACGTGCAGGCTTCTTTCCAAAGGGCGAGTTGGGCCCCACAGCATCTTGCTTCCAGCTCTTTGGGAAGCTAAGAAACAACTCGCTCTGCACAGTGCTCTTACAGCCTACCGGGAACATCTCTTCCAAAGGCCTGTGAAACGCAGTTTCTTTGCAGGCCTGATCTGGCTGAAGTAGGACTTCTGCTCTGGGTGTGCTACTTTGCCCTAGAGCTGAAAGGCACAACGTGCAGGCTTCTTTCCAAAGGGCGAGTTGGGCCCCACAGCATCTTGCTTCCAGCTCTTTGGGAAGCTAAGAAACAACTCGCTCTGCACAGTGCTCTTACAGCCTACCGGGAACATCTCTTCCAAAGGCCTGTGAAACGCAGTTTCTTTGCAGGCCTGATCTGGCTGAAGTAGGACTTCTGCTCTGGGTGTGCTACTTTGCCCTAGAGCTGAAAGGCACAACGTGCAGGCTTCTTTCCAAAGGGCGAGTTGGGCCCCACAGCATCTTGCTTCCAGCTCTTTGGGAAGCTAAGAAACAACTCGCTCTGCACAGTGCTCTTACAGCCTACCGGGAACATCTCTTCCAAAGGCCTGTGAAACGCA
This sequence comes from Equus przewalskii, assembly GCF_037783145.1. Taxonomy (NCBI): domain Eukaryota; kingdom Metazoa; phylum Chordata; class Mammalia; order Perissodactyla; family Equidae; genus Equus; species Equus przewalskii. The sequence goes on from NW_027228369.1 coordinate 94,989, forward strand.
GTTTCTTTGCAGGCCTGATCTGGCTGAAGTAGGACTTCTGCTCTGGGTGTGCTACTTTGCCCTAGAGCTGAAAGGCACAACGTGCAGGCTTCTTTCCAAAGGGCGAGTTGGGCCCCACAGCATCTTGCTTCCAGCTCTTTGGGAAGCTAAGAAACAACTCGCTCTGCACAGTGCTCTTACAGCCTACCGGGAACATCTCTTCCAAAGGCCTGTGAAACGCAGTTTCTTTGCAGGCCTGATCTGGCTGAAGTAGGACTTCTGCTCTGGGTGTGCTACTTTGCCCTAGAGCTGAAAGGCACAACGTGCAGGCTTCTTTCCAAAGGGCGAGTTGGGCCCCACAGCATCTTGCTTCCAGCTCTTTGGGAAGCTAAGAAACAACTCGCTCTGCACAGTGCTCTTACAGCCTACCGGGAACATCTCTTCCAAAGGCCTGTGAAACGCAGTTTCTTTGCAGGCCTGATCTGGCTGAAGTAGGACTTCTGCTCTGGGTGTGCTACTTTGCCCTAGAGCTGAAAGGCACAACGTGCAGGCTTCTTTCCAAAGGGCGAGTTGGGCCCCACAGCATCTTGCTTCCAGCTCTTTGGGAAGCTAAGAAACAACTCGCTCTGCACAGTGCTCTTACAGCCTACCGGGAACATCTCTTCCAAAGGCCTGTGAAACGCAGTTTCTTTGCAGGCCTGATCTGGCTGAAGTAGGACTTCTGCTCTGGGTGTGCTACTTTGCCCTAGAGCTGAAAGGCACAACGTGCAGGCTTCTTTCCAAAGGGCGAGTTGGGCCCCACAGCATCTTGCTTCCAGCTCTTTGGGAAGCTAAGAAACAACTCGCTCTGCACAGTGCTCTTACAGCCTACCGGGAACATCTCTTCCAAAGGCCTGTGAAACGCAGTTTCTTTGCAGGCCTGATCTGGCTGAAGTAGGACTTCTGCTCTGGGTGTGCTACTTTGCCCTAGAGCTGAAAGGCACAACGTGCAGGCTTCTTTCCAAAGGGCGAGTTGGGCCCCACAGCATCTTGCTTCCAGCTCTTTGGGAAGCTAAGAAACAACTCGCTCTGCACAGTGCTCTTACAGCCTACCGGGAACATCTCTTCCAAAGGCCTGTGAAACGCAGTTTCTTTGCAGGCCTGATCTGGCTGAAGTAGGACTTCTGCTCTGGGTGTGCTACTTTGCCCTAGAGCTGAAAGGCACAACGTGCAGGCTTCTTTCCAAAGGGCGAGTTGGGCCCCACAGCATCTTGCTTCCAGCTCTTTGGGAAGCTAAGAAACAACTCGCTCTGCACAGTGCTCTTACAGCCTACCGGGAACATCTCTTCCAAAGGCCTGTGAAACGCAGTTTCTTTGCAGGCCTGATCTGGCTGAAGTAGGACTTCTGCTCTGGGTGTGCTACTTTGCCCTAGAGCTGAAAGGCACAACGTGCAGGCTTCTTTCCAAAGGGCGAGTTGGGCCCCAAAGCATCTTGCTTCCAGCTCTTTGGGAAGCTAAGAAACAACTCGCTCTGCACAGTGCTCTTACAGCCTAGTGGGAACATCTCTTCCAAAGGACTGTGAAACGCAGTTTCTTTGCAGGCCTGATCTGGCTGAAGTAGGACTTCTGCTCTGGGTGTGCTACTTTGCCCTAGAGCTGAAAGGCACAACGTGCAGGCTTCTTTCCAAAGGGCGAGTTGGGCCCCACAGCATCTTGCTTCCAGCTCTTTGGGAAGCTAAGAAACAACTCGCTCTGCACAGTGCTCTTACAGCCTAGTGGGAACATCTCTTCCAAAGGCCTGTGAAACGCAGTTTCTTTGCAGGCCTGATCTGGCTGAAGTAGGACTTCTGCTCTGGGTGTGCTACTTTGCCCTAGAGCTGAAAGGCACAACGTGCAGGCTTCTTTCCAAAGGGCGAGTTGGGCCCCACAGCATCTTGCTTCCAGCTCTTTGGGAAGCTAAGAAACAACTCGCTCTGCACAGTGCTCTTACAGCCTACCGGGAACATCTCTTCCAAAGGACTGTGAAACGCAGTTTCTTTGCAGGCCTGATCTGGCTGAAGTAGGACTTCTGCTCTGGGTGTGCTACTTTGCCCTAGAGCTGAAAGGCACAACGTGCAGGCTTCTTTCCAAAGGGCGAGTTGGGCCCCACAGCATCTTGCTTCCAGCTCTTTGGGAAGCTAAGAAACAACTCGCTCTGCACAGTGCTCTTACAGCCTACCGGGAACATCTCTTCCAAAGGCCTGTGAAACGCAGTTTCTTTGCAGGCCTGATCTGGCTGAAGTAGGACTTCTGCTCTGGGTGTGCTACTTTGCCCTAGAGCTGAAAGGCACAACGTGCAGGCTTCTTTCCAAAGGGCGAGTTGGGCCCCACAGCATCTTGCTTCCAGCTCTTTGGGAAGCTAAGAAACAACTCGCTCTGCACAGTGCTCTTACAGCCTACCGGGAACATCTCTTCCAAAGGCCTGTGAAACGCAGTTTCTTTGCAGGCCTGATCTGGCTGAAGTAGGACTTCTGCTCTGGGTGTGCTACTTTGCCCTAGAGCTGAAAGGCACAACGTGCAGGCTTCTTTCCAAAGGGCGAGTTGGGCCCCACAGCATCTTGCTTCCAGCTCTTTGGGAAGCTAAGAAACAACTCGCTCTGCACAGTGCTCTTACAGCCTACCGGGAACATCTCTTCCAAAGGCCTGTGAAACGCAGTTTCTTTGCAGGCCTGATCTGGCTGAAGTAGGACTTCTGCTCTGGGTGTGCTACTTTGCCCTAGAGCTGAAAGGCACAACGTGCAGGCTTCTTTCCAAAGGGCGAGTTGGGCCCCACAGCATCTTGCTTCCAGCTCTTTGGGAAGCTAAGAAAGAACTCGCTCTGCTCAGTGCTCTTACAGCCTACCGGGAACATCTCTTCCAAAGGCCTGTGAAACGCAGTTTCTTTGCAGGCCTGATCTGGCTGAAGTAGGACTTCTGCTCTGGGTGTGCTACTTTGCCCTAGAGCTGAAAGGCACAACGTGCAGGCTTCTTTCCAAAGGGCGAGTTGGGCCCCACACCATCTTGCTTCCAGCTCTTTGGGAAGCTAAGAAACAACTCGCTCTGCACAGTGCTCTTACAGCCTACCTGGAGCATCTCTTCCAAAGGCCTGTGAAACGCAGTTTCTTTGCAGGCCTGATCTGGCTGAAGTAGGACTTCTGCTCTGCGTGTGCTACTTTGCCCTAGAGCTGAAAGGCACAACGTGCAGGCTTCTTTCCAAAGGGCGAGTTGGGCCCCACAGCATCTTGCTTCCAGCTGTTGGGGAAGCTAAGAAACAACTCGCTCTGCACAGTGCTCTTACAGCCTACCGGGAACATCTCTTCCAAAGGCCTGTGAAACGCAGTTTCTTTGCAGGCCTTATCTGGCTGAAGTAGGACTTCTGCTCTGGGTGTGCTACTTTGCCCTAGAGCCGAAAGGCGCAACGTGCAGGCTTCTTTCCAAAGGGCGAGTTGGGCCCCACAGCATCTTGCTTCCAGCTCTTTGGGAAGCTAAGAAACAACTCGCTCTGCACAGTGCTCTTACAGCCTACCGGGAACATCTCTTCCAAAGGCCTGTGAAAGGCAGTTTCTTTGCAGGCCTGATCTGGCTGAAGTAGGACTTCTGCTCTGGGCGTGCTACTTTGCCCTAGAGCCGAAAGGCACAACGTGCAGGCTTCTTTCCAAAGGGCGAGCTGGGCCCCACAGCATCTTGCTTCCAGCTCTTTGGGAAGCTAAGAAACAACTCGCTCTGCACAGTGCTCTTAGAGCCTACCGGGAGCATCGCTTCCAAAGGCCTGTGAAACACAGTTTCTTTGCAGGCCTGATCTGGCTGAAGTAGGACTTCTGCTCTGGGTGTGCTACTTAGCCCTAGAGCTGAAAGGCACAACGTGCAGGCTTCTTTCCAAAGGGCGAGTTGGGCTCCACAGCATCTTGCTTCCAGCTCTTTGGGAAGCTAAGAAACAACTCGCTCTGCACAGTGCTCTTACAGCCTAGTGGGAACATCTCTTCCAAAGGACCGTGAAACCCAGTTTCTTTGCAGGCCTGATCTGGCTGAAGTAGGACTTCTGCTCTGGGTGTGCTACTTTGCCCTAGAGCTGAACGGCACAACGTGCAGGCTTCTTTCCAAAGGGCGAGTTGGGCCCCACAGCATCTTGCTTCCAGCTCTTTGGGAAGCTAAGAAACAACTCGCTCTGCACAGTGCTCTTACAGCCTAGTGGGAACATCTCTTCCAAAGGCCTGTGAAACGCAGTTTCTTTGCAGGCCTGATCTGGCTGAAGTAGGACTTCTGCTCTGGGTGTGCTTCTTTGCCCTAGAGCTGAAAGGCACAACGTGCAGGCTTCTTTCCAAAGGGCGAGTTGGGCCCCACAGCATCTTGCTTCCAGCTCTTTGGGAAGCTAAGAAACAACTCGCTCTGCACAGTGCTCTTACAGCCTACCGGGAACATCTCTTCCAAAGGATTGTGAAACGCAGTTTTTTTGCAGGCCTGATCTGGCTGAAGTAGGACTTCTGCTCTGGGTGTGCTACTTTGCCCTAGAGCTGAAAGGCACAACGTGAAGCCTCCTTTCCAAAGTGCGAGTTTGGCCCCACAGCATGTTGCTTCCAGCTCTTTGGGAAGCTAAGAAACAACTCGCTCTGCACAGTGCTCTTACAGCCTACCGGGAACATCTCTTCCAAAGGCCTGTGAAACGCAGTTTCTTTGCAGGCCTGATCTGGCTGAAGTAGGACTTCTGCTCTGGGTGTGCTACTTTGCCCTAGAGCTGAAAGGCACAACGTGCAGTCTTCTTTCCAAAGGGCGAGTTGAGCCCCACAGCATCTTGCTTCCAGCTCTTTGGGAAGCTAAGAAACAACTCGCTCTGCACAGTGCTCTTACAGCCTACCGGGAACATCTCTTCCAAAGGCCTGTGAAACGCAGTTTCTTTGCAGGCCAGATCTGGCTGAAGTAGGACTTCTGCTCTGGGTGTGCTACATTGCCCTAGAGCTGAAAGGCACAACGTGACGGCTTCTTTCCAAGGGGCGAGTTGGGCCCCACAGCATCTTGCTTCCAGCTCTTTGGGAAGCTAAGAAACAACTCGCTCTGCACAGTGCTCTTATAGCCTACCGGGAACATCTCTTCCAAAGGCTTGTTAAACCCAGTTTCTTTGCAGGCCTATTCTGGATGAAGTAGGACTTCTGCTCTGGGTGTGCTACTTTGCCCTAGAGCCGAAAGGCACAACGTGCAGGCTTCTTTCCAAAGGGCGAGTTGGGCCCCACAGCATCTTGCTTCCAGCTCTTTGGGAACCTAAGAAAGAACTCGCTCTGCTCAGTGCTCTTACAGCCTACCGGGAACATCTCTTCCAAAGGCCTGTGAAACGCAGTTTCTTTGCAGGCCTGATCTGGCTGAAGTAGGACTCCTTCTCTGGGTGTCCTACATTGCCCTAGAGCTGAAAGGCACAACGTGCAGGCTTCTTTCCAAAGTGCGAGTTGGGCCCCACATCATCTTGCTTCCAGCTCTTTGGGAAGCTAAGAAACAACTCGCTCTGCACAGTGCTCTTACAGCCTACCGGGAACATCTCTTCCAAAGGCCTGTGAAACGCAGTTTCTTTGCAGGCCTGATCTGGCTGAAGTAGGACTTCTGCTCTGGGTGTGCTACTTTGCCCTAGAGCTGAAAGGCACAACGTGCAGGCTCCTTTCCAAAGGGCGAGTTGGGCCCCACAGCATCTTGCTTCCAGCTCTTTGGTAAGCTAAGAAAAAACTCGCTCTGCACAGTGCTCTTACAGCCTACCGGGAACATCTCTTCCAAAGGCCTGTGAAACGCAGTTTCTTTGCAGGCCTTACCTGGCTGAAGTAGGACTTCTGCGCTGGGTGTGCTACTTTGCCCTAGAGCTGAAAGGCACAACGTGCGGGCTTCTTTCCAAAGGGCGAGTTGGGCCCCACAGCATCTTGCTTCCAGCTCTTTGGGAAGCTAAGAAACAACTCGCTCTGCACAGTCCTCATGCAGCCTACCGGGAACATCTTTCCCAAAGGCCTGTGAAACGCAGTTTCTTTGCAGGCCTGATGTGGCTGAAGTAGGACTTCTGCTCTGGGTGTGCTACTTTGCCCTAGAGCTGAAAGGCACAACGTGCAGGCTTCATTCCAAAGGGCGAGTTGGGCCCCACAGCATCTTGCTTCCAGCTCTTTGGGAAGCTAAGAAACAACTCGCTCTGCACAGTGCTCTTACAGCCTACCGGGAACATCTCTTCCAAAGGCCTGTGAAACGCAGTTTCTTTGCAGGCCTGATCTGGCTGAAGTAGGACTTCTGCTCTGGGTGTGCTACATTGCCCTAGAGCTGAAAGGCACAACGTGCAGGCTTCTTTCCAAGGGGCGAGTTGGGCCCCACAGCATCTTGCTTCCAGCTCTTTGGGAAGCTAAGAAACAACTCGCTCTGCACAGTGCTCTTACAGCCTACCGGGAACATCTCTTCCAAAGGCTTGTTAAACCCAGTTTCTTTGCAGGCCTATTCTGGATGAAGTAGGACTTCTGCTCTGGGTGTGCTACTTTGCCCTAGAGCTGAAAGGCACAACGTGCAGGCTTCTTTCCAAAGGGCGAGTTGGGCCCCACAGCATATTGCTTCCAGCTCTTTGGGAACCTAAGAAAGAATTCGCTCTGCTCAGTGCTCTTACAGCCTACCGGGAACATCTCTTCCAAAGGCCTGTGAAACGCAGTTTCTTTGCAGGCCTGATCTGGCTGAAGTAGGACTTCTGCTCTGGGTCTGCTACTTTGCCCTAGAGCTGAAAGGCACAACGTGCAGGCTTCTTTCCAAAGGGCGAGTTGGGCCCCACAGCATCTTGCTTCCAGCTCTTTGGGAAGCTAAGAAACAACTCGCTCTGCACAGTGCTCTTACAGCCTAGTGGGAACATCTCTTCCAAAGGCCTGTGAAACGAAGTTTCTTTGCAGGCCTGATCTGGCTGAAGTAGGACTTCTGCTCTGGGTGTCCTTCTTTGCCCTAGAGCTGAAAGGCAAAACGTGCAGGCTTCTTTCCAAAGGGCGAGTTGGGCCCCACAGCATCTTGCTTCCAGCTCTTTGGGAAGCTAAGAAACAACTCGCTCTGCACAGTGCTCTTACAGCCTACCGGGAACATCTCTTCCAAAGGCCTGTGAAACGCAGTTTCTTTGCAGGCCTGATCTGGCTGAAGTAGGACTTCTGCTCTGGGTGTGCTACTTTGCCCTAGAGCTGAAAGGCACAACGTGCAGGCTTCTTTCCAAAGGGCGAGTTGGGCCCCACAGCATCTTGCTTCCAGCTCTTTGGGAAGCTAAGAAACAACTCGCTCTGCACAGTGCTCTTACAGCCTACCGGGAACATCTCTTCCAAAGGCCTGTGAAACGCAGTTTCTTTGCAGGCCTGATCTGGCTGAAGTAGGACTTCTGCTCTGGGTGTGCTACTTTGCCCTAGAACTGAAAGGCACAACGTGCAGGCTTCTTTCCAAAGGGCGAGTTGGGCCCCACAGCATCTTGCTTCCAGCTCTTTGGGAAGCTAAGAAACAACTCGCTCTGCACAGTTCTCTTACAGCCTACCGGGAACATCGCTTCCAAAGGCCTGTGAAACGCAGTTTCTTTGCAGGCCTGATCTGGCTGAAGTAGGACTTCTGCTCTGGGTGTGCTACTTTGCCTAGAGCTGAAAGGCACAACGTGCAGGCTTCTTTCCAAAGGGCGAGTTGGGCCCCACAGCATCTTGCTTCCAGCTCTTTGGGAAGCTAAGAAACAACTCGCTCTGCACAGTGCTCTTACAGCCTAGTGGGAACATCTCTTCCAAAGGCCTGTGAAACGCAGTTTCTTTGCAGGCCTGATCTGGCTGAAGTAGGACTTCTGCTCTCCGTGTGCTACATTGCCCTAGAGCTGAAAGGCACAACGTGCAGGCTTCTTTAAAAGGGGCGAGTTGGGCCCCACAGCATCTTGCTTCCAGCTCTTTGGGAAGCTAAGAAACACCTCGCTCTGCACAGTGCTCCTACAGCATACCAGGAACATCTCTTCCAAAGGCCTGTGAAACGCAGTTTCTTTGCAGGCCTGATCTGGATGTAGTAGGACTTCTGCTCTGGGTGTGCTACTTTGCCCTAGAGCTGAAAGGCACAACGTGCAGGCTTCTTTCCAAAGGGCGAGTTGGGCCCCACACCATCTTGCTTCCAGCTCTTTGGGAAGCTAAGAAACAACTCGCTCTGCACAGTGCTCTTACAGCCTACCGGGAACATCTCTTCCAAAGGCCTGTGAAACGCAGTTTCTTTGCAGGCCTGATCTGGCTGAAGTAGGACTTCTGCTCTGGGTGTGCTACATTGCCCTAGAGCTGAAAGGCACAACGTGCAGGCTTCTTTCCAAAGGGCGAGTTGGGCCCCACAGCATCTTGCATCCAGCTCTTTGGGAAGCTAAGTAACAACTCTCTCTGCCCAGTGTACTTACAGCCTACCGGAAACATCTCTTCCAAAGGCCTGGTAAACGCAGCTTCTTTGCAGGCCTGATCTGGCTGAAGTAGAACTTCTGCTCTGGGTGTGCTAATTGGCCCTAGAGCTGAAAGGCACAACGTGCAGGCTTCATTCCAAAGGGCGAGTTGGGCCCCACAGCATCTTGCTTCCAGCTCTTTGGGAAGCTAAGAAACAACTCGCTCTGCACAGTGCTCTTACAGCCTAGTGGGAACATCTCTTCCAAAGCCCTGTGAAACGCAGTTTCTTTGCAGGCCTGATCTGGCTGAAGTAGGACTTCTGCTCTGGGTGTGCTTCTTTGCCCTAGAGCTGAAATGCACAACGTGCAGGCTTCTTTCCAAAGGGCGAGCTGGGCCCCACAGCATCTTGCTTCCAGCTCTTTGGGAAGCTAAGAAACAACTCGCTCCGCACAGTGCTCTTACAGCCTACCAGGAACATCTCTTCCAAAGGCCTGTGAAACGCAGTTTCTTTGCAGGCCTGATCTGGCTGAAGTAGGACTTCTGCTCTGGGTGTGCTACTTTGCCCTAGAGCTGAAAGGCACAACGTGCAGGCTTCTTTCCAAAGGGCGAGTTGGGCCCCACAGCATCTTGCTTCCAGCTCTTTGGGAAGCTAAGAAACAACTCGCTCTGCACAGTGCTCTTACACCCTACCGGGAACATCTCTTCCAAAGGCCTGTGAAACGCAGTTTCTTTGCAGGCCTGATCTGGCTGAAGTAGGACTTCTGCTCTGGGTGTGCTACTTTGTCCTAGAGCTGAAAGGCACTACGTTCAGGCTTCTTTCCAAAGGGCGAGTTGGGCCCCACAGCATCTTGCTTCCAGCTCTTTGGGAAGCTAAGAAACAACTCGCTCTGCACAGTGCTCTTACAGCCTACCGGGAACATCTCTTCCAAAGGCCTGTGAAACGCAGTTTCTTTGCAGGCCTGATCTGGCTGAAGTAGGACTTCTGCTCTGGGTGTGCTACTTTGCCCTAGAGCTGAAAGGCACAAGGTGCAGGCTTCTTTAAAAGGGGCGAGTTGGGTCCCACAGCATCTTGCTTCCAGCTCTTTGGGAAGCTAAGAAACAACTCGCTCTGCACAGTGCTCTTACAGCCTAGTGGGAACATCTCTTCCAAAGGCCTGTGAAACGCAGTTTCTTTGCAGGCCTGATCTGGCTGAAGTAGGACTTCTGCTCTGGGTGTGATACTTTGCCCTAGAGCTGAAAGGCACAACGTGCAGGCTTCTTTCCAAAGGGCGAGTTGGGCCCCACAGCATCTTGCTTCCAGCTCTTTGGGAAGCTAAGAAACAACTCGCTCTGCACAGTGCTCTTACAGCCTACCGGGAGCATCTCTTCCAAAGGCCTGTGAAACGCAGTTTCTTTGCAGGCCTCATCTGGCTGAAGTAGGACTTCTGCTCTGGGCGTGCTACTTTGCCCTAGAGCTGAAAGGCACAACGTGCAGGCTTCTTTAAAAGGGGCGATTTGGGTCCCACAGCATCTTGCTTCCAGCTCTTTGGGAAGCTAAGAAACAACTCACTCTGCACAGTGCTCTTACAGCCTACCAGGAGCATCTCTTCCAAAGGCCTGTGAAACGCAGTTTCTTTGCAGGCCTGACCTGGCTGAAGCAGGACTTCTGCTCTGGGTGTGCTACTTTGCCCTAGAGCTGAAAGGCACAACGTGCAGGCTTCTTTCCAAAGGGCGATTTGGGCCCCACAGCATCTTGCTTCCTGCTCTTTGGGAAGCTAAGAAACAACTCGCTCTGCACACTGCTCTTACAGCCTACCTGGAGTATCTCTTCCAAAGGCCTGTAAAACGCAGTTTCTTTGCAGGCCTGATCTGGCTGAAGTAGGACTTCTGCTCTGGGTGTGCTACTTTGCCCTAGAGCCGAAAGGCACAACGTGCAGGCTTCTTTCCAAAGGGCAAGTTGGGCCCCACAGCATCTTGCTTCCAGCTCTTTGGGAAGCTAAGAAACAACTCGCTCTGCACAGTGCTCTTACAGCCTACCGGGAACATCTCTTCCAAAGGCCTGTGAACCGCAGTTTCTTTGCAGGCCTGATCTGGCTGAAGTAGGACTTCTGCTCTGGGTGTGCTACATTGCCCTAGAGCTAAAGGCACAACGAACAGGCTTCTTTCCAAGGGGCGAGTTGGGCCCGTCAGCATCTTGCTTCCAGCTCTTTGGGAAGCTAAGAAACAACTCGCTCTGCACAGTCCTCTTGCAGCCTACCGGGAACATCTCTTCCAAAGGCCTGTGAAACGCAGTTTCTTTGCAGGCCTGATCTGGCTGAAGTAGGACTTCTGCTCAGGGTGTGCTACATTGCCCTAGAGCTGAAAGGCACAACGTGCAGGCTTCTTTCCAAAGGGCGAGTTGGGCCCCAGAGCATCTTGCTTCCAGCTCTTTGGGAAGCTAAGAAACAACTCGCTCTGCACAGTGCTCTTACAGCCTACCGGGAACATCTCTTCCAAAGGCCTGTGAAACGCAGTTTCTTTGCAGGCCTGATCCGGCTGAAGTAGGACTTCTGCTCTGGGTGTGCTACTTTGCCCTAGAGCTGAAAGGCACACCGTGCGGGCTTCTTTCCAAAGGGCGAGTTGGGCCCCACAGCATCTTGCTTCCAGCTCTTTGGGAAGCTAAGAAACAACTCGCTCTGCACAGTGCTCTTACAGCCTACCGGGAGCATCTCTTCCAAAGGCCTGTGAAACGCAGTTTCTTTGCAGGCCTGATCTGGCTGAAGTAGGACTTCTGCTCTGGGTGTGCTACTTTGCCCTAGAGCTGAAAGGCACAACGTGCAGGCTTCTTTCCAAAGGGCGAGTTGGGCCCCACAGCATCTTGCTTCCAGCTCTTTGGGAAGCTAAGAAACAACTCGGTCTGCACAGTGCTCTTACAGCCTCCGGGGAGCATGTCTTCCAAAGGCCTGTGAAACGCAGTTTCTTTGCAGGCCTGATCTGGCTGAAGTAGGACTTCTGCTCTGGGTGTGCTACTTTGCCCTAGAGCCGAAAGGCACAACGTGCAGGCTTCTTTCCAAAGGGCGAGTTGGGCCCCACAGCATCTTGCTTCCAGCTCTTTGGGAAGCTAAGAAACAACTCGCTCTGCACAGTGCTCTTACAGCCTACCGGGAACATCTCTTCCAAAGGCCTGTGAAACGCAGTTTCTTTGCAGGCCTGATCTGGCTGAAGTAGGACTTCTGCTCTGGGTTTGCTACATTGCCCTAGAGCTGAAAGGCACAACGTGCAGGCTTCTTTCCAAAGGGCGAGTTGGGCCCCACAGCATCTTGCTTCCAGCTCTTTGGGAAGCTAAGAAAGAACTCGCTCTGCACAGTGCTCTTACAGCCTACCGGGAACATCTCTTCCAAAGGCCTGTGAAACGCAGTTTCTTTGCAGGCCTGATCTGGCTGAAGTAGGACTTCTGCTCTGGGTGTGCTACATTGCCCTAGAGCTAAAGGCACAACGAACAGGCTTCTTTCCAAGGGGCGAGTTGGGCCCGTCAGCATCTTGCTTCCAGCTCTTTGGGAAGCTGAGAAACAACTCGCTCTGCACAGTCCTCTTGCAGCCTACCGGGAACATCTCTTCCAAAGGCTTGTTAAACCCAGTTTCTTTGCAGGCCTATTCTGGATGAAGTAGGACTTCTGCTCTGGGTGTGCTACTTTGCCCTAGAGCTGAAAGGCACAACGTGCAGGCTTCTTTCCAAAGGGCGAGTTGGGCCCCACAGCATCTTGCTTCCAGCTCTTTGGGAACCTAAGAAACAACTCGCTCTGCACAGTGCTCTTACAGCCTCCGGGGAGCATGTCTTCCAAAGGCCTGTGAAACGCAGTTTCTTTGCAGGCCTGATCTGGCTGAAGTAGGACTTCTGCTCTGGGTGTGCTACTTTGCCCTAGAGCCGAAAGGCACAACGTGCAGGCTTCTTTCCAAAGGGCGAGTTGGGCCCCACAGCATCTTGCTTCCAGCTCTTTGGGAAGCTAAGAAACAACTCGCTCTGCACAGTGCTCTTACAGCCTACCGGGAACATCTCTTCCAAAGGCCTGTGAAACGCAGTTTCTATGCAGGCCTGATCTGGCTGAAGTAGGACTTCTTCTCTGGGTTCGCTACTTTGCCCTAGAGCTGAAAGGCACAACGTGCAGGCTTCTTTCCAAAGGGCGAGTTGGGCCCCACAGAATCTTGCTTCCAGCTCTTTGGGAAGCTAAGAAACAACTCGCTCTGCACAGTGCTCTTACAGCCTACCTAGAGCATCTCTTCCAAAGGCCTGTGAAACGCAGTTTCTTTGCAGGCCTGATCCGGCTGAAGTAGGACTTCTGCTCTGGGTGTGCTACTTTGCCCTAGAGCCGAAAGGCACAACGTGCAGGCTTCTTTACAAAGGGCGAGTTGGGCCCCACAGCATCTTGCTTCCAGCTCTTTGGGAAGCTAAGAAACAACTCGCTCTGCACAGTGCTCTTACAGCCTACCGGGAACATCTCTTACAAAGGCCTGTGAAACGCAGTTTCTTTGCAGGCCTGATCTGGCTGAAGTAGGACTTTTGCTCTGGGTGTGCTACTTTGCCCTAGAGCTGAAAGGCACAACGTGCAGGCTTCTTTCCAATGGGCGAGTTGGGCCCCACAGCATCTTGCTTCCAGCTCTTTGGGAAGCTAAGAAACAACTCGCTCTGCACAGTGCTCTTACAGCCTACCTAGAGCATCTCTTCCAAAGGCCTGTGAAACGCAGTTTCTTTGCAGGCCTGATCCGGCTGAAGTAGGACTTCTGCTCTGGGTGTGCTACTTTGCCCTAGAGCTGAAAGGCACAACATGCGGGCTTCTTTCCAAAGGGCGAGTTGGGCCCCACAGCATCTTGCTTCCAGCTCCTTGGGAAGCTAAGAAACAACTCGCTCTGCACAGTGCTCTTACAGCCTACCGGGAGCATCTCTTCCAAAGGCCTGTGAAACGCAGTTTCTTTGCAGGCCTGATCTGGCTGAAGTAGAACTTCTGCTCTGGGTGTGCTACTTTGCCCTAGAGCTGAAAGGCACAACGTGCAGGCTTCTTTCCAAAGGGCGAGTTGGGCCCCACAGCATCTTGCTTCCAGCTCTTTGGGAAGCTAAGAAACAACTCGCTCTGCACAGTGCTCTTACAGCCTACGGGGAGCATGTCTTCCAAAGGCCTGTGAAACGCAGTTTCTTTGCAGGCCTGATCTGGCTGAAGTAGGACTTCTGCTCTGGGTGTGCTACTTTGCCCTAGAGCCGAAAGGCACAACGTGCAGGCTTCTTTCCAAAGGGCGAGTTGGGCCCCACAGCATCTTGCTTCCAGCTCTTTGGGAAGCTAAGAAACAACTCGCTCTGCACAGTGCTCTTACAGCCTACCGGGAACATCTCTTCCAAAGGCCTGTGAAACGCAGTTTCTTTGCAGGCCTGATCTGGCTGAAGTAGGACTTCTGCTCTGGGTGTGCTACTTTGCCCTAGAGCTGAAAGGCACAACGTGCAGGCTTCTTTCCAAAGGGCGAGTTGGGCCCCACAGCATCTTGCTTCCAGCTCTTTGGGAAGCTAAGAAACAACTCGCTCTGCACAGTGCTCTTACAGCCTACCGGGAACATCTCTTCCAAAGGCCTGTGAAACGCAGTTTCTTTGCAGGCCTGATCTGGCTGAAGTAGGACTTCTGCTCTGGGTGTGCTACTTTGCCCTAGAGCTGAAAGGCACAACGTGCAGGCTTCTTTCCAAAGGGCGAGTTGGGCCCCACAGCATCTTGCTTCCAGCTCTTTGGGAAGCTAAGAAACAACTCGCTCTGCACAGTGCTCTTACAGCCTACCGGGAACATCTCTTCCAAAGGCCTGTGAAACGCAGTTTCTTTGCAGGCCTGATCTGGCTGAAGTAGGACTTCTGCTCTGGGTGTGCTACTTTGCCCTAGAGCTGAAAGGCACAACGTGCAGGCTTCTTTCCAAAGGGCGAGTTGGGCCCCACAGCATCTTGCTTCCAGCTCTTTGGGAAGCTAAGAAACAACTCGCTCTGCACAGTGCTCTTACAGCCTACCGGGAACATCTCTTCCAAAGGCCTGTGAAACGCAGTTTCTTTGCAGGCCTGATCTGGCTGAAGTAGGACTTCTGCTCTGGGTGTGCTACTTTGCCCTAGAGCTGAAAGGCACAACGTGCAGGCTTCTTTCCAAAGGGCGAGTTGGGCCCCACAGCATCTTGCTTCCAGCTCTTTGGGAAGCTAAGAAACAACTCGCTCTGCACAGTGCTCTTACAGCCTACCGGGAACATCTCTTCCAAAGGCCTGTGAAACGCAGTTTCTTTGCAGGCCTGATCTGGCTGAAGTAGGACTTCTGCTCTGGGTGTGCTACTTTGCCCTAGAGCTGAAAGGCACAACGTGCAGGCTTCTTTCCAAAGGGCGAGTTGGGCCCCACAGCATCTTGCTTCCAGCTCTTTGGGAAGCTAAGAAACAACTCGCTCTGCACAGTGCTCTTACAGCCTACCGGGAACATCTCTTCCAAAGGCCTGTGAAACGCAGTTTCTTTGCAGGCCTGATCTGGCTGAAGTAGGACTTCTGCTCTGGGTGTGCTACTTTGCCCTAGAGCTGAAAGGCACAACGTGCAGGCTTCTTTCCAAAGGGCGAGTTGGGCCCCACAGCATCTTGCTTCCAGCTCTTTGGGAAGCTAAGAAACAACTCGCTCTGCACAGTGCTCTTACAGCCTACCGGGAACATCTCTTCCAAAGGCCTGTGAAACGCAGTTTCTTTGCAGGCCTGATCTGGCTGAAGTAGGACTTCTGCTCTGGGTGTGCTACTTTGCCCTAGAGCTGAAAGGCACAACGTGCAGGCTTCTTTCCAAAGGGCGAGTTGGGCCCCACAGCATCTTGCTTCCAGCTCTTTGGGAAGCTAAGAAACAACTCGCTCTGCACAGTGCTCTTACAGCCTACCGGGAACATCTCTTCCAAAGGCCTGTGAAACGCAGTTTCTTTGCAGGCCTGATCTGGCTGAAGTAGGACTTCTGCTCTGGGTGTGCTACTTTGCCCTAGAGCTGAAAGGCACAACGTGCAGGCTTCTTTCCAAAGGGCGAGTTGGGCCCCACAGCATCTTGCTTCCAGCTCTTTGGGAAGCTAAGAAACAACTCGCTCTGCACAGTGCTCTTACAGCCTACCGGGAACATCTCTTCCAAAGGCCTGTGAAACGCAGTTTCTTTGCAGGCCTGATCTGGCTGAAGTAGGACTTCTGCTCTGGGTGTGCTACTTTGCCCTAGAGCTGAAAGGCACAACGTGCAGGCTTCTTTCCAAAGGGCGAGTTGGGCCCCACAGCATCTTGCTTCCAGCTCTTTGGGAAGCTAAGAAACAACTCGCTCTGCACAGTGCTCTTACAGCCTACCGGGAACATCTCTTCCAAAGGCCTGTGAAACGCAGTTTCTTTGCAGGCCTGATCTGGCTGAAGTAGGACTTCTGCTCTGGGTGTGCTACTTTGCCCTAGAGCTGAAAGGCACAACGTGCAGGCTTCTTTCCAAAGGGCGAGTTGGGCCCCACAGCATCTTGCTTCCAGCTCTTTGGGAAGCTAAGAAACAACTCGCTCTGCACAGTGCTCTTACAGCCTAGCGGGAACATCTCTTCCAAAGGCCTGTGAAACGCAGTTTCTTTGCAGGCCTGATCTGGCTGAAGTAGGACTTCTGCTCTGGGTGTGCTACTTTGCCCTAGAGCTGAAAGGCACAACGTGCAGGCTTCTTTCCAAAGGGCGAGTTGGGCCCCACAGCATCTTGCTTCCAGCTCTTTGGGAAGCTAAGAAACAACTCGCTCTGCACAGTGCTCTTACAGCCTACCGGGAACATCTCTTCCAAAGGCCTGTGAAACGCAGTTTCTTTGCAGGCCTGATCTGGCTGAAGTAGGACTTCTGCTCTGGGTGTGCTACTTTGCCCTAGAGCTGAAAGGCACAACGTGCAGGCTTCTTTCCAAAGGGCGAGTTGGGCCCCACAGCATCTTGCTTCCAGCTCTTTGGGAAGCTAAGAAACAACTCGCTCTGCACAGTGCTCTTACAGCCTACCGGGAACATCTCTTCCAAAGGCCTGTGAAACGCAGTTTCTTTGCAGGCCTGATCTGGCTGAAGTAGGACTTCTGCTCTGGGTGTGCTACTTTGCCCTAGAGCTGAAAGGCACAACGTGCAGGCTTCTTTCCAAAGGGCGAGTTGGGCCCCACAGCATCTTGCTTCCAGCTCTTTGGGAAGCTAAGAAACAACTCGCTCTGCACAGTGCTCTTACAGCCTACCGGGAACATCTCTTCCAAAGGCCTGTGAAACGCAGTTTCTTTGCAGGCCTGATCTGGCTGAAGTAGGACTTCTGCTCTGGGTGTGCTACTTTGCCCTAGAGCTGAAAGGCACAACGTGCAGGCTTCTTTCCAAAGGGCGAGTTGGGCCCCACAGCATCTTGCTTCCAGCTCTTTGGGAAGCTAAGAAACAACTCGCTCTGCACAGTGCTCTTACAGCCTACCGGGAACATCTCTTCCAAAGGCCTGTGAAACGCAGTTTCTTTGCAGGCCTGATCTGGCTGAAGTAGGACTTCTGCTCTGGGTGTGCTACTTTGCCCTAGAGCTGAAAGGCACAACGTGCAGGCTTCTTTCCAAAGGGCGAGTTGGGCCCCACAGCATCTTGCTTCCAGCTCTTTGGGAAGCTAAGAAACAACTCGCTCTGCACAGTGCTCTTACAGCCTACCGGGAACATCTCTTCCAAAGGCCTGTGAAACGCAGTTTCTTTGCAGGCCTGATCTGGCTGAAGTAGGACTTCTGCTCTGGGTGTGCTACTTTGCCCTAGAGCTGAAAGGCACAACGTGCAGGCTTCTTTCCAAAGGGCGAGTTGGGCCCCACAGCATCTTGCTTCCAGCTCTTTGGGAAGCTAAGAAACAACTCGCTCTGCACAGTGCTCTTACAGCCTACCGGGAACATCTCTTCCAAAGGCCTGTGAAACGCAGTTTCTTTGCAGGCCTGATCTGGCTGAAGTAGGACTTCTGCTCTGGGTGTGCTACTTTGCCCTAGAGCTGAAAGGCACAACGTGCAGGCTTCTTTCCAAAGGGCGAGTTGGGCCCCACAGCATCTTGCTTCCAGCTCTTTGGGAAGCTAAGAAACAACTCGCTCTGCACAGTGCTCTTACAGCCTACCGGGAACATCTCTTCCAAAGGCCTGTGAAACGCAGTTTCTTTGCAGGCCTGATCTGGCTGAAGTAGGACTTCTGCTCTGGGTGTGCTACTTTGCCCTAGAGCTGAAAGGCACAACGTGCAGGCTTCTTTCCAAAGGGCGAGTTGGGCCCCACAGCATCTTGCTTCCAGCTCTTTGGGAAGCTAAGAAACAACTCGCTCTGCACAGTGCTCTTACAGCCTACCGGGAACATCTCTTCCAAAGGCCTGTGAAACGCAGTTTCTTTGCAGGCCTGATCTGGCTGAAGTAGGACTTCTGCTCTGGGTGTGCTACTTTGCCCTAGAGCTGAAAGGCACAACGTGCAGGCTTCTTTCCAAAGGGCGAGTTGGGCCCCACAGCATCTTGCTTCCAGCTCTTTGGGAAGCTAAGAAACAACTCGCTCTGCACAGTGCTCTTACAGCCTACCGGGAACATCTCTTCCAAAGGCCTGTGAAACGCAGTTTCTTTGCAGGCCTGATCTGGCTGAAGTAGGACTTCTGCTCTGGGTGTGCTACTTTGCCCTAGAGCTGAAAGGCACAACGTGCAGGCTTCTTTCCAAAGGGCGAGTTGGGCCCCACAGCATCTTGCTTCCAGCTCTTTGGGAAGCTAAGAAACAACTCGCTCTGCACAGTGCTCTTACAGCCTACTGGGAACATCTCTTCCAAAGGCCTGTGAAACGCAGTTTCTTTGCAGGCCTGATCTGGCTGAAGTAGGACTTCTGCTCTGGGTGTGCTACTTTGCCCTAGAGCTGAAAGGCACAACGTGCAGGCTTCTTTCCAAAGGGCGAGTTGGGCCCCACAGCATCTTGCTTCCAGCTCTTTGGGAAGCTAAGAAACAACTCGCTCTGCACAGTGCTCTTACAGCCTACCGGGAACATCTCTTCCAAAGGCCTGTGAAACGCAGTTTCTTTGCAGGCCTGATCTGGCTGAAGTAGGACTTCTGCTCTGGGTGTGCTACTTTGCCCTAGAGCTGAAAGGCACAACGTGCAGGCTTCTTTCCAAAGGGCGAGTTGGGCCCCACAGCATCTTGCTTAAAGCTCTTTGGGAAGCTAAGAAACAACTCGCTCTGCACAGTGCTCTTACAGCCTAGTGGGAACATCTCTTCCAAAGGCCTGTGAAACGCAGTTTCTTTGCAGGCCTGATCTGGCTGAAGTAGGACTTCTGCTCTGGGTGTGCTACTTTGCCCTAGAGCTGAAAGGCACAACGTGCAGGCTTCTTTCCAAAGGGCGAGTTGGGCCCCACAGCATCTTGCTTCCAGCTCTTTGGGAAGCTAAGAAACAACTCGCTCTGCACAGTGCTCTTACAGCCTAGCGGGAACATCTCTTCCAAAGGCCTGTGAAACGCAGTTTCTTTGCAGGCCTGATCTGGCTGAAGTAGGACTTCTGCTCTGGGTGTGCTACTTTGCCCTAGAGCTGAAAGGCACAACGTGCAGGCTTCTTTCCAAAGGGCGAGTTGGGCCCCACAGCATCTTGCTTCCAGCTCTTTGGGAAGCTAAGAAACAACTCGCTCTGCACAGTGCTCTTACAGCCTACCGGGAACATCTCTTCCAAAGGCCTGTGAAACGCAGTTTCTTTGCAGGCCTGATCTGGCTGAAGTAGGACTTCTGCTCTGGGTGTGCTACTTTGCCCTAGAGCTGAAAGGCACAACGTGCAGGCTTCTTTCCAAAGGGCGAGTTGGGCCCCACAGCATCTTGCTTCCAGCTCTTTGGGAAGCTAAGAAACAACTCGCTCTGCACAGTGCTCTTACAGCCTACCGGGAACATCTCTTCCAAAGGCCTGTGAAACGCAGTTTCTTTGCAGGCCTGATCTGGCTGAAGTAGGACTTCTGCTCTGGGTGTGCTACTTTGCCCTAGAGCTGAAAGGCACAACGTGCAGGCTTCTTTCCAAAGGGCGAGTTGGGCCCCACAGCATCTTGCTTCCAGCTCTTTGGGAAGCTAAGAAACAACTCGCTCTGCACAGTGCTCTTACAGCCTACCGGGAACATCTCTTCCAAAGGCCTGTGAAACGCAGTTTCTTTGCAGGCCTGATCCTGCTGAAGTAGGACTTCTGCTCTGGGTGTGCTACTTTGCCCTAGAGCTGAAAGGCACAACGTGCAGGCTTCTTTCCAAAGGGCGAGTTGGGCCCCACAGCATCTTGCTTCCAGCTCTTTGGGAAGCTAAGAAACAACTCGCTCTGCACAGTGCTCTTACAGCCTACCTGGGAACATCTCTTCCAAAGGCCTGTGAAACGCAGTTTCTTTGCAGGCCTGATCTGGCTGAAGTAGGACTTCTGCTCTGGGTGTGCTACTTTGCCCTAGAGCTGAAAGGCACAACGTGCAGGCTTCTTTCCAAAGGGCGAGTTGGGCCCCACAGCATCTTGCTTCCAGCTCTTTGGGAAGCTAAGAAACAACTCGCTCTGCACAGTGCTCTTACAGCCTACCGGGAACATCTCTTCCAAAGGCCTGTGAAACGCAGTTTCTTTGCAGGCCTGATCTGGCTGAAGTAGGACTTCTGCTCTGGGTGTGCTACTTTGCCCTAGAGCTGAAAGGCACAACGTGCAGGCTTCTTTCCAAAGGGCGAGTTGGGCCCCACAGCATCTTGCTTCCAGCTCTTTGGGAAGCTAAGAAACAACTCGCTCTGCACAGTGCTCTTACAGCCTACCGGGAACATCTCTTCCAAAGGCCTGTGAAACGCAGTTTCTTTGCAGGCCTGATCTGGCTGAAGTAGGACTTCTGCTCTGGGTGTGCTACTTTGCCCTAGAGCTGAAAGGCACAACGTGCAGGCTTCTTTCCAAAGGGCGAGTTGGGCCCCACAGCATCTTGCTTCCAGCTCTTTGGGAAGCTAAGAAACAACTCGCTCTGCACAGTGCTCTTACAGCCTACCGGGAACATCTCTTCCAAAGGCCTGTGAAACGCAGTTTCTTTGCAGGCCTGATCTGGCTGAAGTAGGACTTCTGCTCTGGGTGTGCTACTTTGCCCTAGAGCTGAAAGGCACAACGTGCAGGCTTCTTTCCAAAGGGCGAGTTGGGCCCCACAGCATCTTGCTTCCAGCTCTTTGGGAAGCTAAGAAACAACTCGCTCTGCACAGTGCTCTTACAGCCTACCGGGAACATCTCTTCCAAAGGCCTGTGAAACGCAGTTTCTTTGCAGGCCTGATCTGGCTGAAGTAGGACTTCTGCTCTGGGTGTGCTACTTTGCCCTAGAGCTGAAAGGCACAACGTGCAGGCTTCTTTCCAAAGGGCGAGTTGGGCCCCACAGCATCTTGCTTCCAGCTCTTTGGGAAGCTAAGAAACAACTCGCTCTGCACAGTGCTCTTACAGCCTACCGGGAACATCTCTTCCAAAGGCCTGTGAAACGCAGTTTCTTTGCAGGCCTGATCTGGCTGAAGTAGGACTTCTGCTCTGGGTGTGCTACTTTGCCCTAGAGCTGAAAGGCACAACGTGCAGGCTTCTTTCCAAAGGGCGAGTTGGGCCCCACAGCATCTTGCTTAAAGCTCTTTGGGAAGCTAAGAAACAACTCGCTCTGCACAGTGCTCTTACAGCCTAGTGGGAACATCTCTTCCAAAGGCCTGTGAAACGCAGTTTCTTTGCAGGCCTGATCTGGCTGAAGTAGGACTTCTGCTCTGGGTGTGCTACTTTGCCCTAGAGCTGAAAGGCACAACGTGCAGGCTTCTTTCCAAAGGGCGAGTTGGGCCCCACAGCATCTTGCTTCCAGCTCTTTGGGAAGCTAAGAAACAACTCGCTCTGCACAGTGCTCTTACAGCCTAGTGGGAACATCTCTTCCAAAGGCCTGTGAAACGCAGTTTCTTTGCAGGCCTGATCTGGCTGAAGTAGGACTTCTGCTCTGGGTGTGCTACTTTGCCCTAGAGCTGAAAGGCACAACGTGCAGGCTTCTTTCCAAAGGGCGAGTTGGGCCCCACAGCATCTTGCTTCCAGCTCTTTGGGAAGCTAAGAAACAACTCGCTCTGCACAGTGCTCTTACAGCCTACCGGGAACATCTCTTCCAAAGGCCTGTGAAACGCAGTTTCTTTGCAGGCCTGATCTGGCTGAAGTAGGACTTCTGCTCTGGGTGTGCTACTTTGCCCTAGAGCTGAAAGGCACAACGTGCAGGCTTCTTTCCAAAGGGCGAGTTGGGCCCCACAGCATCTTGCTTCCAGCTCTTTGGGAAGCTAAGAAACAACTCGCTCTGCACAGTGCTCTTACAGCCTACCGGGAACATCTCTTCCAAAGGCCTGTGAAACGCAGTTTCTTTGCAGGCCTGATCTGGCTGAAGTAGGACTTCTGCTCTGGGTGTGCTACTTTGCCCTAGAGCTGAAAGGCACAACGTGCAGGCTTCTTTCCAAAGGGCGAGTTGGGCCCCACAGCATCTTGCTTCCAGCTCTTTGGGAAGCTAAGAAACAACTCGCTCTGCACAGTGCTCTTACAGCCTACCGGGAACATCTCTTCCAAAGGCCTGTGAAACGCAGTTTCTTTGCAGGCCTGATCTGGCTGAAGTAGGACTTCTGCTCTGGGTGTGCTACTTTGCCCTAGAGCTGAAAGGCACAACGTGCAGGCTTCTTTCCAAAGGGCGAGTTGGGCCCCACAGCATCTTGCTTCCAGCTCTTTGGGAAGCTAAGAAACAACTCGCTCTGCACAGTGCTCTTACAGCCTACCGGGAACATCTCTTCCAAAGGCCTGTGAAACGCAGTTTCTTTGCAGGCCTGATCTGGCTGAAGTAGGACTTCTGCTCTGGGTGTGCTACTTTGCCCTAGAGCTGAAAGGCACAACGTGCAGGCTTCTTTCCAAAGGGCGAGTTGGGCCCCACAGCATCTTGCTTCCAGCTCTTTGGGAAGCTAAGAAACAACTCGCTCTGCACAGTGCTCTTACAGCCTACCGGGAACATCTCTTCCAAAGGCCTGTGAAACGCAGTTTCTTTGCAGGCCTGATCTGGCTGAAGTAGGACTTCTGCTCTGGGTGTGCTACTTTGCCCTAGAGCTGAAAGGCACAACGTGCAGGCTTCTTTCCAAAGGGCGAGTTGGGCCCCACAGCATCTTGCTTCCAGCTCTTTGGGAAGCTAAGAAACAACTCGCTCTGCACAGTGCTCTTACAGCCTACCGGGAACATCTCTTCCAAAGGCCTGTGAAACGCAGTTTCTTTGCAGGCCTGATCTGGCTGAAGTAGGACTTCTGCTCTGGGTGTGCTACTTTGCCCTAGAGCTGAAAGGCACAACGTGCAGGCTTCTTTCCAAAGGGCGAGTTGGGCCCCACAGCATCTTGCTTCCAGCTCTTTGGGAAGCTAAGAAACAACTCGCTCTGCACAGTGCTCTTACAGCCTACCGGGAACATCTCTTCCAAAGGCCTGTGAAACGCAGTTTCTTTGCAGGCCTGATCTGGCTGAAGTAGGACTTCTGCTCTGGGTGTGCTACTTTGCCCTAGAGCTGAAAGGCACAACGTGCAGGCTTCTTTCCAAAGGGCGAGTTGGGCCCCACAGCATCTTGCTTCCAGCTCTTTGGGAAGCTAAGAAACAACTCGCTCTGCACAGTGCTCTTACAGCCTACCGGGAACATCTCTTCCAAAGGCCTGTGAAACGCAGTTTCTTTGCAGGCCTGATCTGGCTGAAGTAGGACTTCTGCTCTGGGTGTGCTACTTTGCCCTAGAGCTGAAAGGCACAACGTGCAGGCTTCTTTCCAAAGGGCGAGTTGGGCCCCACAGCATCTTGCTTCCAGCTCTTTGGGAAGCTAAGAAACAACTCGCTCTGCACAGTGCTCTTACAGCCTACCGGGAACATCTCTTCCAAAGGCCTGTGAAACGCAGTTTCTTTGCAGGCCTGATCTGGCTGAAGTAGGACTTCTGCTCTGGGTGTGCTACTTTGCCCTAGAGCTGAAAGGCACAACGTGCAGGCTTCTTTCCAAAGGGCGAGTTGGGCCCCACAGCATCTTGCTTCCAGCTCTTTGGGAAGCTAAGAAACAACTCGCTCTGCACAGTGCTCTTACAGCCTACCGGGAACATCTCTTCCAAAGGCCTGTGAAACGCAGTTTCTTTGCAGGCCTGATCTGGCTGAAGTAGGACTTCTGCTCTGGGTGTGCTACTTTGCCCTAGAGCTGAAAGGCACAACGTGCAGGCTTCTTTCCAAAGGGCGAGTTGGGCCCCACAGCATCTTGCTTCCAGCTCTTTGGGAAGCTAAGAAACAACTCGCTCTGCACAGTGCTCTTACAGCCTACCGGGAACATCTCTTCCAAAGGCCTGTGAAACGCAGTTTCTTTGCAGGCCTGATCTGGCTGAAGTAGGACTTCTGCTCTGGGTGTGCTACTTTGCCCTAGAGCTGAAAGGCACAACGTGCAGGCTTCTTTCCAAAGGGCGAGTTGGGCCCCACAGCATCTTGCTTCCAGCTCTTTGGGAAGCTAAGAAACAACTCGCTCTGCACAGTGCTCTTACAGCCTACCGGGAACATCTCTTCCAAAGGCCTGTGAAACGCAGTTTCTTTGCAGGCCTGATCTGGCTGAAGTAGGACTTCTGCTCTGGGTGTGCTACTTTGCCCTAGAGCTGAAAGGCACAACGTGCAGGCTTCTTTCCAAAGGGCGAGTTGGGCCCCACAGCATCTTGCTTCCAGCTCTTTGGGAAGCTAAGAAACAACTCGCTCTGCACAGTGCTCTTACAGCCTACCGGGAACATCTCTTCCAAAGGCCTGTGAAACGCAGTTTCTTTGCAGGCCTGATCTGGCTGAAGTAGGACTTCTGCTCTGGGTGTGCTACTTTGCCCTAGAGCTGAAAGGCACAACGTGCAGGCTTCTTTCCAAAGGGCGAGTTGGGCCCCACAGCATCTTGCTTCCAGCTCTTTGGGAAGCTAAGAAACAACTCGCTCTGCACAGTGCTCTTACAGCCTACCGGGGAACATCTCTTCCAAAGGCCTGTGAAACGCAGTTTCTTTGCAGGCCTGATCTGGCTGAAGTAGGACTTCTGCTCTGGGTGTGCTACTTTGCCCTAGAGCTGAAAGGCACAACGTGCAGGCTTCTTTCCAAAGGGCGAGTTGGGCCCCACAGCATCTTGCTTCCAGCTCTTTGGGAAGCTAAGAAACAACTCGCTCTGCACAGTGCTCTTACAGCCTACCGGGAACATCTCTTCCAAAGGCCTGTGAAACGCAGTTTCTTTGCAGGCCTGATCTGGCTGAAGTAGGACTTCTGCTCTGGGTGTGCTACTTTGCCCTAGAGCTGAAAGGCACAACGTGCAGGCTTCTTTCCAAAGGGCGAGTTGGGCCCCACAGCATCTTGCTTCCAGCTCTTTGGGAAGCTAAGAAACAACTCGCTCTGCACAGTGCTCTTACAGCCTACCGGGAACATCTCTTCCAAAGGCCTGTGAAACGCAGTTTCTTTGCAGGCCTGATCTGGCTGAAGTAGGACTTCTGCTCTGGGTGTGCTACTTTGCCCTAGAGCTGAAAGGCACAACGTGCAGGCTTCTTTCCAAAGGGCGAGTTGGGCCCCACAGCATCTTGCTTCCAGCTCTTTGGGAAGCTAAGAAACAACTCGCTCTGCACAGTGCTCTTACAGCCTACCGGGAACATCTCTTCCAAAGGCCTGTGAAACGCAGTTTCTTTGCAGGCCTGATCTGGCTGAAGTAGGACTTCTGCTCTGGGTGTGCTACTTTGCCCTAGAGCTGAAAGGCACAACGTGCAGGCTTCTTTCCAAAGGGCGAGTTGGGCCCCACAGCATCTTGCTTCCAGCTCTTTGGGAAGCTAAGAAACAACTCGCTCTGCACAGTGCTCTTACAGCCTAGCGGGAACATCTCTTCCAAAGGCCTGTGAAACGCAGTTTCTTTGCAGGCCTGATCTGGCTGAAGTAGGACTTCTGCTCTGGGTGTGCTACTTTGCCCTAGAGCTGAAAGGCACAACGTGCAGGCTTCTTTCCAAAGGGCGAGTTGGGCCCCACAGCATCTTGCTTCCAGCTCTTTGGGAAGCTAAGAAACAACTCGCTCTGCACAGTGCTCTTACAGCCTACCGGGAACATCTCTTCCAAAGGCCTGTGAAACGCAGTTTCTTTGCAGGCCTGATCTGGCTGAAGTAGGACTTCTGCTCTGGGTGTGCTACTTTGCCCTAGAGCTGAAAGGCACAACGTGCAGGCTTCTTTCCAAAGGGCGAGTTGGGCCCCACAGCATCTTGCTTCCAGCTCTTTGGGAAGCTAAGAAACAACTCGCTCTGCACAGTGCTCTTACAGCCTACCGGGAACATCTCTTCCAAAGGCCTGTGAAACGCAGTTTCTTTGCAGGCCTGATCTGGCTGAAGTAGGACTTCTGCTCTGGGTGTGCTACTTTGCCCTAGAGCTGAAAGGCACAACGTGCAGGCTTCTTTCCAAAGGGCGAGTTGGGCCCCACAGCATCTTGCTTCCAGCTCTTTGGGAAGCTAAGAAACAACTCGCTCTGCACAGTGCTCTTACAGCCTACCGGGAACATCTCTTCCAAAGGCCTGTGAAACGCAGTTTCTTTGCAGGCCTGATCTGGCTGAAGTAGGACTTCTGCTCTGGGTGTGCTACTTTGCCCTAGAGCTGAAAGGCACAACGTGCAGGCTTCTTTCCAAAGGGCGAGTTGGGCCCCACAGCATCTTGCTTCCAGCTCTTTGGGAAGCTAAGAAACAACTCGCTCTGCACAGTGCTCTTACAGCCTACCGGGAACATCTCTTCCAAAGGCCTGTGAAACGCAGTTTCTTTGCAGGCCTGATCTGGCTGAAGTAGGACTTCTGCTCTGGGTGTGCTACTTTGCCCTAGAGCTGAAAGGCACAACGTGCAGGCTTCTTTCCAAAGGGCGAGTTGGGCCCCACAGCATCTTGCTTCCAGCTCTTTGGGAAGCTAAGAAACAACTCGCTCTGCACAGTGCTCTTACAGCCTACCGGGAACATCTCTTCCAAAGGCCTGTGAAACGCAGTTTCTTTGCAGGCCTGATCTGGCTGAAGTAGGACTTCTGCTCTGGGTGTGCTACTTTGCCCTAGAGCTGAAAGGCACAACGTGCAGGCTTCTTTCCAAAGGGCGAGTTGGGCCCCACAGCATCTTGCTTCCAGCTCTTTGGGAAGCTAAGAAACAACTCGCTCTGCACAGTGCTCTTACAGCCTACCGGGAACATCTCTTCCAAAGGCCTGTGAAACGCAGTTTCTTTGCAGGCCTGATCTGGCTGAAGTAGGACTTCTGCTCTGGGTGTGCTACTTTGCCCTAGAGCTGAAAGGCACAACGTGCAGGCTTCTTTCCAAAGGGCGAGTTGGGCCCCACAGCATCTTGCTTCCAGCTCTTTGGGAAGCTAAGAAACAACTCGCTCTGCACAGTGCTCTTACAGCCTAGCGGGAACATCTCTTCCAAAGGCCTGTGAAACGCAGTTTCTTTGCAGGCCTGATCTGGCTGAAGTAGGACTTCTGCTCTGGGTGTGCTACTTTGCCCTAGAGCTGAAAGGCACAACGTGCAGGCTTCTTTCCAAAGGGCGAGTTGGGCCCCACAGCATCTTGCTTCCAGCTCTTTGGGAAGCTAAGAAACAACTCGCTCTGCACAGTGCTCTTACAGCCTACCGGGAACATCTCTTCCAAAGGCCTGTGAAACGCAGTTTCTTTGCAGGCCTGATCTGGCTGAAGTAGGACTTCTGCTCTGGGTGTGCTACTTTGCCCTAGAGCTGAAAGGCACAACGTGCAGGCTTCTTTCCAAAGGGCGAGTTGGGCCCCACAGCATCTTGCTTCCAGCTCTTTGGGAAGCTAAGAAACAACTCGCTCTGCACAGTGCTCTTACAGCCTAGCGGGAACATCTCTTCCAAAGGCCTGTGAAACGCAGTTTCTTTGCAGGCCTGATCTGGCTGAAGTAGGACTTCTGCTCTGGGTGTGCTACTTTGCCCTAGAGCTGAAAGGCACAACGTGCAGGCTTCTTTCCAAAGGGCGAGTTGGGCCCCACAGCATCTTGCTTCCAGCTCTTTGGGAAGCTAAGAAACAACTCGCTCTGCACAGTGCTCTTACAGCCTACCGGGAACATCTCTTCCAAAGGCCTGTGAAACGCAGTTTCTTTGCAGGCCTGATCTGGCTGAAGTAGGACTTCTGCTCTGGGTGTGCTACTTTGCCCTAGAGCTGAAAGGCACAACGTGCAGGCTTCTTTCCAAAGGGCGAGTTGGGCCCCACAGCATCTTGCTTCCAGCTCTTTGGGAAGCTAAGAAACAACTCGCTCTGCACAGTGCTCTTACAGCCTAGCGGGAACATCTCTTCCAAAGGCCTGTGAAACGCAGTTTCTTTGCAGGCCTGATCTGGCTGAAGTAGGACTTCTGCTCTGGGTGTGCTACTTTGCCCTAGAGCTGAAAGGCACAACGTGCAGGCTTCTTTCCAAAGGGCGAGTTGGGCCCCACAGCATCTTGCTTCCAGCTCTTTGGGAAGCTAAGAAACAACTCGCTCTGCACAGTGCTCTTACAGCCTAGCGGGAACATCTCTTCCAAAGGCCTGTGAAACGCAGTTTCTTTGCAGGCCTGATCTGGCTGAAGTAGGACTTCTGCTCTGGGTGTGCTACTTTGCCCTAGAGCTGAAAGGCACAACGTGCAGGCTTCTTTCCAAAGGGCGAGTTGGGCCCCACAGCATCTTGCTTCCAGCTCTTTGGGAAGCTAAGAAACAACTCGCTCTGCACAGTGCTCTTACAGCCTACCGGGAACATCTCTTCCAAAGGCCTGTGAAACGCAGTTTCTTTGCAGGCCTGATCTGGCTGAAGTAGGACTTCTGCTCTGGGTGTGCTACTTTGCCCTAGAGCTGAAAGGCACAACGTGCAGGCTTCTTTCCAAAGGGCGAGTTGGGCCCCACAGCATCTTGCTTCCAGCTCTTTGGGAAGCTAAGAAACAACTCGCTCTGCACAGTGCTCTTACAGCCTAGCGGGAACATCTCTTCCAAAGGCCTGTGAAACGCAGTTTCTTTGCAGGCCTGATCTGGCTGAAGTAGGACTTCTGCTCTGGGTGTGCTACTTTGCCCTAGAGCTGAAAGGCACAACGTGCAGGCTTCTTTCCAAAGGGCGAGTTGGGCCCCACAGCATCTTGCTTCCAGCTCTTTGGGAAGCTAAGAAACAACTCGCTCTGCACAGTGCTCTTACAGCCTAGCGGGAACATCTCTTCCAAAGGCCTGTGAAACGCAGTTTCTTTGCAGGCCTGATCTGGCTGAAGTAGGACTTCTGCTCTGGGTGTGCTACTTTGCCCTAGAGCTGAAAGGCACAACGTGCAGGCTTCTTTCCAAAGGGCGAGTTGGGCCCCACAGCATCTTGCTTCCAGCTCTTTGGGAAGCTAAGAAACAACTCGCTCTGCACAGTGCTCTTACAGCCTACCGGGAACATCTCTTCCAAAGGCCTGTGAAACGCAGTTTCTTTGCAGGCCTGATCTGGCTGAAGTAGGACTTCTGCTCTGGGTGTGCTACTTTGCCCTAGAGCTGAAAGGCACAACGTGCAGGCTTCTTTCCAAAGGGCGAGTTGGGCCCCACAGCATCTTGCTTCCAGCTCTTTGGGAAGCTAAGAAACAACTCGCTCTGCACAGTGCTCTTACAGCCTAGCGGGAACATCTCTTCCAAAGGCCTGTGAAACGCAGTTTCTTTGCAGGCCTGATCTGGCTGAAGTAGGACTTCTGCTCTGGGTGTGCTACTTTGCCCTAGAGCTGAAAGGCACAACGTGCAGGCTTCTTTCCAAAGGGCGAGTTGGGCCCCACAGCATCTTGCTTCCAGCTCTTTGGGAAGCTAAGAAACAACTCGCTCTGCACAGTGCTCTTACAGCCTAGCGGGAACATCTCTTCCAAAGGCCTGTGAAACGCAGTTTCTTTGCAGGCCTGATCTGGCTGAAGTAGGACTTCTGCTCTGGGTGTGCTACTTTGCCCTAGAGCTGAAAGGCACAACGTGCAGGCTTCTTTCCAAAGGGCGAGTTGGGCCCCACAGCATCTTGCTTCCAGCTCTTTGGGAAGCTAAGAAACAACTCGCTCTGCACAGTGCTCTTACAGCCTACCGGGAACATCTCTTCCAAAGGCCTGTGAAACGCAGTTTCTTTGCAGGCCTGATCTGGCTGAAGTAGGACTTCTGCTCTGGGTGTGCTACTTTGCCCTAGAGCTGAAAGGCACAACGTGCAGGCTTCTTTCCAAAGGGCGAGTTGGGCCCCACAGCATCTTGCTTCCAGCTCTTTGGGAAGCTAAGAAACAACTCGCTCTGCACAGTGCTCTTACAGCCTAGCGGGAACATCTCTTCCAAAGGCCTGTGAAACGCAGTTTCTTTGCAGGCCTGATCTGGCTGAAGTAGGACTTCTGCTCTGGGTGTGCTACTTTGCCCTAGAGCTGAAAGGCACAACGTGCAGGCTTCTTTCCAAAGGGCGAGTTGGGCCCCACAGCATCTTGCTTCCAGCTCTTTGGGAAGCTAAGAAACAACTCGCTCTGCACAGTGCTCTTACAGCCTACCGGGAACATCTCTTCCAAAGGCCTGTGAAACGCAGTTTCTTTGCAGGCCTGATCTGGCTGAAGTAGGACTTCTGCTCTGGGTGTGCTACTTTGCCCTAGAGCTGAAAGGCACAACGTGCAGGCTTCTTTCCAAAGGGCGAGTTGGGCCCCACAGCATCTTGCTTCCAGCTCTTTGGGAAGCTAAGAAACAACTCGCTCTGCACAGTGCTCTTACAGCCTACCGGGAACATCTCTTCCAAAGGCCTGTGAAACGCAGTTTCTTTGCAGGCCTGATCTGGCTGAAGTAGGACTTCTGCTCTGGGTGTGCTACTTTGCCCTAGAGCTGAAAGGCACAACGTGCAGGCTTCTTTCCAAAGGGCGAGTTGGGCCCCACAGCATCTTGCTTCCAGCTCTTTGGGAAGCTAAGAAACAACTCGCTCTGCACAGTGCTCTTACAGCCTACCGGGAACATCTCTTCCAAAGGCCTGTGAAACGCAGTTTCTTTGCAGGCCTGATCTGGCTGAAGTAGGACTTCTGCTCTGGGTGTGCTACTTTGCCCTAGAGCTGAAAGGCACAACGTGCAGGCTTCTTTCCAAAGGGCGAGTTGGGCCCCACAGCATCTTGCTTCCAGCTCTTTGGGAAGCTAAGAAACAACTCGCTCTGCACAGTGCTCTTACAGCCTACCGGGAACATCTCTTCCAAAGGCCTGTGAAACGCAGTTTCTTTGCAGGCCTGATCTGGCTGAAGTAGGACTTCTGCTCTGGGTGTGCTACTTTGCCCTAGAGCTGAAAGGCACAACGTGCAGGCTTCTTTCCAAAGGGCGAGTTGGGCCCCACAGCATCTTGCTTCCAGCTCTTTGGGAAGCTAAGAAACAACTCGCTCTGCACAGTGCTCTTACAGCCTAGCGGGAACATCTCTTCCAAAGGCCTGTGAAACGCAGTTTCTTTGCAGGCCTGATCTGGCTGAAGTAGGACTTCTGCTCTGGGTGTGCTACTTTGCCCTAGAGCTGAAAGGCACAACGTGCAGGCTTCTTTCCAAAGGGCGAGTTGGGCCCCACAGCATCTTGCTTCCAGCTCTTTGGGAAGCTAAGAAACAACTCGCTCTGCACAGTGCTCTTACAGCCTAGCGGGAACATCTCTTCCAAAGGCCTGTGAAACGCAGTTTCTTTGCAGGCCTGATCTGGCTGAAGTAGGACTTCTGCTCTGGGTGTGCTACTTTGCCCTAGAGCTGAAAGGCACAACGTGCAGGCTTCTTTCCAAAGGGCGAGTTGGGCCCCACAGCATCTTGCTTCCAGCTCTTTGGGAAGCTAAGAAACAACTCGCTCTGCACAGTGCTCTTACAGCCTACCGGGAACATCTCTTCCAAAGGCCTGTGAAACGCAGTTTCTTTGCAGGCCTGATCTGGCTGAAGTAGGACTTCTGCTCTGGGTGTGCTACTTTGCCCTAGAGCTGAAAGGCACAACGTGCAGGCTTCTTTCCAAAGGGCGAGTTGGGCCCCACAGCATCTTGCTTCCAGCTCTTTGGGAAGCTAAGAAACAACTCGCTCTGCACAGTGCTCTTACAGCCTACCGGGAACATCTCTTCCAAAGGCCTGTGAAACGCAGTTTCTTTGCAGGCCTGATCTGGCTGAAGTAGGACTTCTGCTCTGGGTGTGCTACTTTGCCCTAGAGCTGAAAGGCACAACGTGCAGGCTTCTTTCCAAAGGGCGAGTTGGGCCCCACAGCATCTTGCTTCCAGCTCTTTGGGAAGCTAAGAAACAACTCGCTCTGCACAGTGCTCTTACAGCCTACCGGGAACATCTCTTCCAAAGGCCTGTGAAACGCAGTTTCTTTGCAGGCCTGATCTGGCTGAAGTAGGACTTCTGCTCTGGGTGTGCTACTTTGCCCTAGAGCTGAAAGGCACAACGTGCAGGCTTCTTTCCAAAGGGCGAGTTGGGCCCCACAGCATCTTGCTTCCAGCTCTTTGGGAAGCTAAGAAACAACTCGCTCTGCACAGTGCTCTTACAGCCTAGCGGGAACATCTCTTCCAAAGGCCTGTGAAACGCAGTTTCTTTGCAGGCCTGATCTGGCTGAAGTAGGACTTCTGCTCTGGGTGTGCTACTTTGCCCTAGAGCTGAAAGGCACAACGTGCAGGCTTCTTTCCAAAGGGCGAGTTGGGCCCCACAGCATCTTGCTTCCAGCTCTTTGGGAAGCTAAGAAACAACTCGCTCTGCACAGTGCTCTTACAGCCTACCGGGAACATCTCTTCCAAAGGCCTGTGAAACGCAGTTTCTTTGCAGGCCTGATCTGGCTGAAGTAGGACTTCTGCTCTGGGTGTGCTACTTTGCCCTAGAGCTGAAAGGCACAACGTGCAGGCTTCTTTCCAAAGGGCGAGTTGGGCCCCACAGCATCTTGCTTCCAGCTCTTTGGGAAGCTAAGAAACAACTCGCTCTGCACAGTGCTCTTACAGCCTAGCGGGAACATCTCTTCCAAAGGCCTGTGAAACGCAGTTTCTTTGCAGGCCTGATCTGGCTGAAGTAGGACTTCTGCTCTGGGTGTGCTACTTTGCCCTAGAGCTGAAAGGCACAACGTGCAGGCTTCTTTCCAAAGGGCGAGTTGGGCCCCACAGCATCTTGCTTCCAGCTCTTTGGGAAGCTAAGAAACAACTCGCTCTGCACAGTGCTCTTACAGCCTAGCGGGAACATCTCTTCCAAAGGCCTGTGAAACGCAGTTTCTTTGCAGGCCTGATCTGGCTGAAGTAGGACTTCTGCTCTGGGTGTGCTACTTTGCCCTAGAGCTGAAAGGCACAACGTGCAGGCTTCTTTCCAAAGGGCGAGTTGGGCCCCACAGCATCTTGCTTCCAGCTCTTTGGGAAGCTAAGAAACAACTCGCTCTGCACAGTGCTCTTACAGCCTAGCGGGAACATCTCTTCCAAAGGCCTGTGAAACGCAGTTTCTTTGCAGGCCTGATCTGGCTGAAGTAGGACTTCTGCTCTGGGTGTGCTACTTTGCCCTAGAGCTGAAAGGCACAACGTGCAGGCTTCTTTCCAAAGGGCGAGTTGGGCCCCACAGCATCTTGCTTCCAGCTCTTTGGGAAGCTAAGAAACAACTCGCTCTGCACAGTGCTCTTACAGCCTAGCGGGAACATCTCTTCCAAAGGCCTGTGAAACGCAGTTTCTTTGCAGGCCTGATCTGGCTGAAGTAGGACTTCTGCTCTGGGTGTGCTACTTTGCCCTAGAGCTGAAAGGCACAACGTGCAGGCTTCTTTCCAAAGGGCGAGTTGGGCCCCACAGCATCTTGCTTCCAGCTCTTTGGGAAGCTAAGAAACAACTCGCTCTGCACAGTGCTCTTACAGCCTAGCGGGAACATCTCTTCCAAAGGCCTGTGAAACGCAGTTTC
Source organism: Equus przewalskii (assembly GCF_037783145.1). Taxonomy (NCBI): domain Eukaryota; kingdom Metazoa; phylum Chordata; class Mammalia; order Perissodactyla; family Equidae; genus Equus; species Equus przewalskii. Next base: position 128,143 of record NW_027228369.1, read on the forward strand.
TTTGCAGGCCTGATCTGGCTGAAGTAGGACTTCTGCTCTGGGTGTGCTACTTTGCCCTAGAGCTGAAAGGCACAACGTGCAGGCTTCTTTCCAAAGGGCGAGTTGGGCCCCACAGCATCTTGCTTCCAGCTCTTTGGGAAGCTAAGAAACAACTCGCTCTGCACAGTGCTCTTACAGCCTAGCGGGAACATCTCTTCCAAAGGCCTGTGAAACGCAGTTTCTTTGCAGGCCTGATCTGGCTGAAGTAGGACTTCTGCTCTGGGTGTGCTACTTTGCCCTAGAGCTGAAAGGCACAACGTGCAGGCTTCTTTCCAAAGGGCGAGTTGGGCCCCACAGCATCTTGCTTCCAGCTCTTTGGGAAGCTAAGAAACAACTCGCTCTGCACAGTGCTCTTACAGCCTAGCGGGAACATCTCTTCCAAAGGCCTGTGAAACGCAGTTTCTTTGCAGGCCTGATCTGGCTGAAGTAGGACTTCTGCTCTGGGTGTGCTACTTTGCCCTAGAGCTGAAAGGCACAACGTGCAGGCTTCTTTCCAAAGGGCGAGTTGGGCCCCACAGCATCTTGCTTCCAGCTCTTTGGGAAGCTAAGAAACAACTCGCTCTGCACAGTGCTCTTACAGCCTAGTGGGAACATCTCTTCCAAAGGCCTGTGAAACGCAGTTTCTTTGCAGGCCTGATCTGGCTGAAGTAGGACTTCTGCTCTGGGTGTGCTACTTTGCCCTAGAGCTGAAAGGCACAACGTGCAGGCTTCTTTCCAAAGGGCGAGTTGGGCCCCACAGCATCTTGCTTCCAGCTCTTTGGGAAGCTAAGAAACAACTCGCTCTGCACAGTGCTCTTACAGCCTAGCGGGAACATCTCTTCCAAAGGCCTGTGAAACGCAGTTTCTTTGCAGGCCTGATCTGGCTGAAGTAGGACTTCTGCTCTGGGTGTGCTACTTTGCCCTAGAGCTGAAAGGCACAACGTGCAGGCTTCTTTCCAAAGGGCGAGTTGGGCCCCACAGCATCTTGCTTCCAGCTCTTTGGGAAGCTAAGAAACAACTCGCTCTGCACAGTGCTCTTACAGCCTAGCGGGAACATCTCTTCCAAAGGCCTGTGAAACGCAGTTTCTTTGCAGGCCTGATCTGGCTGAAGTAGGACTTCTGCTCTGGGTGTGCTACTTTGCCCTAGAGCTGAAAGGCACAACGTGCAGGCTTCTTTCCAAAGGGCGAGTTGGGCCCCACAGCATCTTGCTTCCAGCTCTTTGGGAAGCTAAGAAACAACTCGCTCTGCACAGTGCTCTTACAGCCTACCGGGAACATCTCTTCCAAAGGCCTGTGAAACGCAGTTTCTTTGCAGGCCTGATCTGGCTGAAGTAGGACTTCTGCTCTGGGTGTGCTACTTTGCCCTAGAGCTGAAAGGCACAACGTGCAGGCTTCTTTCCAAAGGGCGAGTTGGGCCCCACAGCATCTTGCTTCCAGCTCTTTGGGAAGCTAAGAAACAACTCGCTCTGCACAGTGCTCTTACAGCCTAGTGGGAACATCTCTTCCAAAGGCCTGTGAAACGCAGTTTCTTTGCAGGCCTGATCTGGCTGAAGTAGGACTTCTGCTCTGGGTGTGCTACTTTGCCCTAGAGCTGAAAGGCACAACGTGCAGGCTTCTTTCCAAAGGGCGAGTTGGGCCCCACAGCATCTTGCTTCCAGCTCTTTGGGAAGCTAAGAAACAACTCGCTCTGCACAGTGCTCTTACAGCCTAGCGGGAACATCTCTTCCAAAGGCCTGTGAAACGCAGTTTCTTTGCAGGCCTGATCTGGCTGAAGTAGGACTTCTGCTCTGGGTGTGCTACTTTGCCCTAGAGCTGAAAGGCACAACGTGCAGGCTTCTTTCCAAAGGGCGAGTTGGGCCCCACAGCATCTTGCTTCCAGCTCTTTGGGAAGCTAAGAAACAACTCGCTCTGCACAGTGCTCTTACAGCCTAGCGGGAACATCTCTTCCAAAGGCCTGTGAAACGCACTTCAGCCAGATCAGGCCTGCAAAGAAACTGCGTTTCACAGGCCTTTGGAAGAGATGTTCCCGGTAGGCTGTAAGAGCACTGTGCAGAGCGAGTTGTTTCTTAGCTTCCCAAAGAGCTGGAAGCAAGATGCTGTGGGGCCCAACTCCACCTTTGGAAGGAAGCCTGCACGTTGTGCCTTTCAGCTCTAGGGCAAAGTAGCACACCCAGAGCAGAAGTCCTACTTCAGCCAGATCAGGCCTGCAAAGAAACTCAGTTGGCAGGGGCCACTGGAGGTATATTCCCGGTAGGCTGTAAGAGCACTGTGCAGAGCGAGTTGTTTTCTTAGCTTCCCAAAGAGCTGGAAGCAAGAGCTGTGGGGCCCCAACTCGCCCTTTGGAAAGAAGCCTGCACGTTGTGATTTTCAGGTCTAGGGCAAAGTAGCACACCCAGAGCAGAAGTCCTACTTCAGCCAGATCAGGCCTGCAAAGAGAACTCGGTTTCACAGGCCTTTGGAAGAGATGTTCCCGGTAGGCTGTAAGAGCACTGTGCAGAGCGAGTTGTTTCTTAGCATCCCAAAGAGCTGGAAGCAAGATGCTGTGGGGCCCAAGCTCGCCCTTTGGAAAGAAGCCTGCACGTTGTGCCTTTCAGCTCTAGGGCAAAGTAGCACACCCAGAGCAGAAGTCCTACTTCAGCCAGATCAGGCCTGCAAAGAAACTCCGTTTCACAGGCCTTTGGAAGGGGGTACCCCCGCAACTATAAGCACTGTGCAGAGCGAGTTGTTTTCTTAGCTTCCCAAAGAGCTGGAAGCAAGATGCTGTGAGGGACAACCCGCCCCTTGGAAAGAAGCCTGCATTGTGTTTCAGCTCTAGGGCAAAGTAGCACACCCAGAGCAGAAGTCCTACTTCAGCCAGATCAGGCCTGCAAAGAAACTGCGTATCACAGGCCTTTGGAAGAGATGTTCCCGGTAGGCTGTAAGAGCACTGTGCAGAGCGAGTTGTTTCTTTAGCTTCCCAAAGAGCTGGAGGCAAGGTGTGTGACAACTGACCTTGGAAAGAAGCCTGCACGTTGTGCCTTTCAGCTCTAGGGCAAAGTAGCACACCCAGAGCGGAGTCCTACTTCAGCCAGATCAGGCCTGCAAAGAAACTGAGTTTCACAGGCCTTTGGAGGGGATCCTCCCGCTAGGCTGTAAGAGCACTGTGCAGAGCGAGTTGTTTCTTAGCTTCCCAAAGAGCTGGAAGCAAGATGCTGTGGGGCCCAACTTCGCCCTTTGGAAAGAAGCCTGCACGTTGTGCCCCTTCCAGCTTCTGGGCAAAGTAGCACACCCAGAGCAGAAGTCCTCCTTCAGCCAGATCAGGCCTGCAAAGAAACTGATTTTCACAGGCC